>NC_053171.1:19570587-19663087 GCF_016835505.1 Polypterus senegalus
TGGCAATGCCAGCCTGAAGTCTTGAACTCATGGACATCACCAGATGCTGGGTTTCCTCCTTTTTAATGCTCTGCCAGGCCTTTACTGCAGCGGCTTTCAGTTGCTGTTTGTTTGTGGGTCTTTCTGTCTGAAGTTTAGTCTTCAACAAGTGAAATGCAGGCTCGATTGGGTGAAGATCAGGTGACTGACTTGGCCATTCAAGAATTTTCCACTTCTTTGCTTTAATAAACTCCTGGGTTGCTTTGGCTGTATGTTTTGGGTCATTGTCCATCTGTATCATGAAACGCCTGCCGCCCAATCAATTTGACTGCATTTAGCTGGATTTGAGCAGACAGTATGTCTCTGAACACCTCAGAATTCATTCGGCTGCTTCTGTCCTGTGTCACATCATCAATAAACACTAGTGTCCCAGTGCCACTGGCAGCCATCACACTGCCTGACTCCACCGTGTTTTACAGATGATGTGGTATGCTTTGGATAATGAGCTGTTCCACGCCTTCCCATACATTTTTCTTGCCATCATTCTGGTAGAGGTTGATCTTGGTTTCATCTGTCCAAAGAATGTTTTTCCAGAACTGTGCTGGCTTTTTTAGATGTTCTTTAGCAAAGTCCAATCTAGCCTTTCTATTCTTGAGGCTTATGAGTGGCTTGCACCTTGCAGTGCACCCTCTGTATTTACTTTCATGCAGTCTTCTCTTTATGGTAGACTTGGATATCGATACGCCGACCCCCTGGAGAGTGTTGTTCACTTGGTGGGCTGTTGTGAAGGGGTTTCTCTTCACCACGGAAATGATTCTGTGATCATCCACCACTGTTGTCTTCTAAGGACGTCCAGGTCTTTTTGCGTTGCTGAGTTCACCAGTGCTTGCTTTCTTTCTCAGGATGTACCAAACTGTAGATTTTGCCACTCATAATATTGTACCAATTTCTCTGATGGGTTTTTTCTGTTGTCGCAGCTTAAGGATGGCTTCTTTCACCTGCATGGAGAGCTCCTTTGACCGCATGTTGTCTGTTCACAGCAAAATCTTCCACATGCAAGCACCACACCTCAGATCAACTCCAGGCCTTGTATCTGTTTAATTGATAAGGACATAACAATGGACTTGAACACACCTGCCCATGAAATAGCCTTTGAGTTAATTGTCCAATTACTTTTGAGCCCATGAAATGCAGGGATTGTGTTAAAAAAATGCTTTAGTTGCCTCACACCCCACTGAATTAAAGCTGAAAGTCTGCACTTCAACTGCATCTGAGTTGTTTCATTTAAAATTCATTGTGGTAATGTACAGAACCAAAATTAGAAAAAAAGTAGTCTCTGTCCAAATATTTATGGACCTAACTGTACACACCCACACTGGGTTCATTTGAAATTTTTGTTTGAGCCTAACCCTCATGTCTTTTGGGATATTTGTGGAAAACTCGCACAGAGACGGGAGAACACGTGTAAATTCAAAATGAACAACTCTGTGAAATCCCAACGATCTCCTACTGCCATAATAATTTCTGGGAGCACTAATCCATAATGCCATTTGGTGGCCTCTGGCCACTTTACATTCCTGCTCGTACTCCAGAGTACTGGATTTTCATTTCTGTGTGCCTATTAATCCGAACCTTCTTCCCAAAATAACTTAAGAAACCATGTAGGATCCTTTGTTTTTGCTTTTCCACACCTAAAACAGTGGCTGCTTCGGTGACTGCCAATCAGTGCCTGCCATACAAAATGATTACCTGTACTTTAACTGAACACATTGGTATTTAGAGCTGTCCACAGTTTGAAGTTCTATGTGGATCAAAGCCGGCAAACATTTTCCAGATTTCTACTTGAGTGGTGCTGGCATCATACCCAGCAAAGATTCCCTTCCAAAATGAAACAAATACATAAAAAGCAGATTGCGCTAAAGAAAATGCTGGAAAGACGCGCTGACCTGCCTTACAAGCAGCCACTGATGCCGAGTGTTCAGCACCGACCTGGTTTTGTTTAAGCATCCAGGAAACCCATCCAAGTGCGATTTGTTTCCCTTGATGTTGTTCTCGGGGTTTTTTTTATCACCTGACCCAGGCTGCTAACTCCCATCTGTTGCTTATTTTAGTAGGCATTCCCACGCAGCGCTAGGCTTGTATTAGGCTGCAGTTTCTGTTCTGTCATTATTTTATTTTGGACTCTAGCAATGTTTTGATGGTGACCATTCTAAAAATAGCATCCCGAATGAAAGCAAAATAAAAAATAACCCAATAGCCATGGTGGGGAGTAGATCAGAAGCAGACGGGTCACTGCTGCAGTGTCACACCCCTCAAAGGATTAATTTTTCCTTTATGTAATGACTTATGTGGGAACTAAATCCAAAAATTGAATTAATAAAATCACCTTTTGCTGTTTTCTTCCCTGAAGCAGCTTCTCCCTCTGTTGTATATGAGTAGACATATACTGTAAGTTGGTCTTTAGATTTCTGAGCTGAATACTATTTTTCTTTGTGTTATCGCTTCTTCAGTAGCCACTTTGCTAGCTTACAGCTGATAGGCCTGCCATTTTTAGGGATTGCCATGAGTGCGGTTAAACCAATGATTAACATCTGCGATAACGAATCACAATGAGGGGTGGAGATTAGCAACTCTGTAGTATTTCGAAAACATCAGTCAGAGTTTAAATAGAAAGAAGAAAATGGAAAACGATTACAGAAGAACTCACTCCACGGGGTCTTTTAAGGAGGCCTGCAGGCATACTTTTAAAAATGTGATTGACAAATATAATAACAGGCGGCATGGTGGCACAGTCATCAACACTGCTGTCTCACGTCTCCAAGAATGCCACACCTATTCACGGCCCGTCTGGAGGTTGCACATTCTCTTCATGTCTTTGTGGGTTTTTTCTGACACCAGGGGCTCCAGACATGTGCATTTTGGGGCAAATTGGGACTTGGCATGAGCGAGAGTGAGTGTGGACTAAGATGTGCTGAGTCCATCTATATTGTAAACCCCAAATCCTTGTCAGAGGTTGTTACCAGAAGGTCGGTATCTCCCACAACGGTGTATATAAAATGTAAAGTCGACTGACTGACTCATCAAAGAAAACACTTCTTCACGTTTAACTAAAAATCTGAAACTTGGCAGAATTGTACAGTTGAAGTGAGATGTTTACACACACTTGGGGTGAATTCTTTACAACTCACCTTCTAACCCGCTACTGATTTTATACTAACAAACTATAAATTTGGCATATCGTTTAAGACATCAACTTTGTGCAGGGCTAAAGTAATTTTTTCCAACAGTATTCCCAGAGTATTTCACTTTTTACTGACTATAATATCACAATTTAGAGCAGAGTGGTGGCTCTGAGGCTGTCAATCAGAAGGTTGCCAGAAGTGACTCTACTCTGTTGGGTCCCTGGGCAATGCCCTTAACCTGCAATTGCTTCATACTGGGTATGATGTTAATCTGCATCCAGGTCATCCAACCTCAAGAGAAAACCCGGGTGTTGGTGGCAGGACTGGCATTCCAGCCACCTTAAAGTAAACCTCACACTGTTCAGTGTGATGCTGAGGTGTCACCCGTTGCACGGCTGCACTTGGATCTCAAACTGTGTGGTGGGTGCGGCAACGTGCTGTAACCAGCGCATCATCTCGACCTCCTCTCTGTCACAATTCCTGATCTCCTACAGAGAACCATAGAGACACGGAGTAAATTACTAAGTCATGCTGTACTGTAGAGTGTAGGACATTCTAGATCTACAAAGCTCAACTTGATGTCAGTTTGGAGAATCTAGATGAATAGGATTGGTGATCTTTTCGGGCCTCAAGGCATGTTTGTTTTGGATGCTTTTGGAAGCCCTCAGTTGTCTAAAACATCTTTGCCTGCTGTAGAATTAACAGTGTCTCTCTTTTGAACTAAGGGGCCTAGCTCAAACCCTGCCATTGTCCCTCCTCCACCAAACTTTACAGTTGGCACTATGCAGGTAGCGTTCTCCTTGCCTCAGCCAATCCTGATCACTACAGAGAGCATGTCTGCACTGCAGCACCCGTGGAACCCAACAGGGTTGAGTTACCAAACTCTGTCCCAGTGTGCCCTGTGGGAATCCGTGATGCTGTAACCACCCAGGGGGCTGCCATCTAGTGATCTGGGGGAGATAATGCACTAGAAAGAGCATACATAATGCCCATGCTTTCTCCCCCGGTATATATATATATACTGTATATTGCCTAACAGCGGGGCCACAGGCCCCAGCAGGGTTAAGCCTCCATGCCCCAAACCTGTGGCCCCGCTGTAAGCTAAGGGGGCTGCCCTCCCCCAGTGTCTATATTACACATACTCCAGTCAGGATAAAATACTGATGGATGAACTGGGCAAACATGAATGCCAGAGGCAGTTTATTCCCCCACCCAGTAGGTGGCAGTGTCCCTCCAGGCTTGTCCCAGTTAGTTCTACCACAGGGTTACATGGAAATTGAACTTTAGAAGTCCTGGTTTTCTGTATGACCAGGAAGTTCTCCAGATGACAACTGGTGTGATTTCGAAAGCATTCCTGGGTCCCGTTTAAAAGGAGCCCACCGCATCTCAGGAGGCAGCAGGCTACACTCTCTTGGAGGAAGGAAGGAAGAAGAGACAGAGAGAGAACGAATCTTGTGTTTTGTAATTGTATATTTGGGTTGTGTTCATTAGGAAACGTGTTGATGAAAAATAACATCTTTTATTTGAACCCGGGACTGTGTTAGGTAATGCTGTGTCTGTGGTTTTGGGCTCAGTGGTGCCCCCTTCTAATTACAACATGTATGTATATTGTCACAAACTCAACCAAGAACCATAGCGAGCACTGGGGCAGCCACCCGTATTTTGTTTCCTGGCTGCAAAATTGAAAAAATGATAGCACTGAGGTGCACATATTGGAGTCCAAACCAGAACTGAGGGGCTAGTATAGGAAGTGACCTCAAAGGGACCAGAACCGAAAGGGTCTTCAACCATAGGCTCGGGCCTGGACATGACATCGGAGGGGCCGGACCCAGAAGGGTCTTCATCCATATGCTCAGACCCGGAAATGACATCAAAGGGGTCACAAGCAGACTTGACGTCATCAGGACCAGGCAGAATTTCTCATGAAAGGTCTGCAGAAAAGTGAGAAAAAGAGTTCATGCACTCTGCCACATCCCGGTCTGGCTTGGAATTACCCTCATTCAAGCCCTTTAACTGCCTCTCATGCACATGTGTGGCTCTCTCTCTCTCTCTCTCTCTCTCTCTCTCTCTCTCTCTCTCTCTCTCTCTCTCTCTCTCTCTCTCTCTCTCTCTCTCTCTCTCTCTCTCTCTCTATATATATATATATATATATATATATATATATATATATATATATATATATATATATATATATATATATATATATATATATATATATTAGACATTAAGCTTGTTACAATAACGGGCGCTAGAACAGTATTGCATTAACATTGTTTCATTATTTGGAACAGTTATATTAAATGGCAAGGGATCTTGACCTCATTCTGTTTGTTGTCTTAATTTTTTTGTTAAAAATATTTTTGCAAGAAGCCTAAAGTAAAATAATATTAAAAATAAAATAGAAACGTATTGCCTTAGTGTAAAACTTTATAACAATCTGTAATACACAATATCTGAAGAAGATATTTAGGAAAATGTTTTTATTTTTTTACCTCAGGAAATTTTTCAATAAAATTTCATTATAGACAACATTTTTTGTAAACACTCTTGCTCAGGACCATCTACAACGTTGACAGCAATATCTGTAAAACTTCTAACTCTTGATAATGCAACATATAACTGACCGTGGCTGAATACTGGTTCTGGTAAGTAAATGGCAACTTTTTCTAAGGTTTGCCCTTGAGCTTTATTAATTGTTATGGCAAAGGCTAATGTAACTGGAAATTGTCGCCTTCTTTTGGTAAAGGGTAAATTAGTAGAGGATAGAGCCAAATCAATACGGGGAATATTCTGACGCTCATTTTCTTTTTCTTCAATCGATCTATTTGCTTGTATTTTTCTTTTTCTTTCAACCTTTCTTTTGTTGACGTTTACTTGCTGAGCTAACTATTCTTCCAGGAGATGTTGCTTACATACGATTTGAGTGTCTGTGTCTTTTGTCCTACTTGACGTGTCCTTTTTTTTTGGGTGGCATGTGGTTAGTAGATATTTAGTTAGTAAACATACGCGGGGCAGTATGTGTGGCATCTCCCCAGCAATGGATTTTATGTGCGCGTCCATGATGCCAGTCGACCAAGCCTCGCACATGCGCACATCACCAAAAGACACACACACACGGACACCTGCACACACACAGGGGTTTTATTAAAGATATTATATATATATATATATATATATATAATAAAAGACAACTGTTGAAACAAGTCAAAGCAAAAAAAGGAAGCGGTTGCTCCTCTCTGTCTGTCTTCTCTATGGAGACAAGTATTTACTAGCAGCTCTGTCCTTGGTGATCGCCAGTCAGACATCTGACGCCACCTTCTGGGAGCGGGTCAGCTTAATAGAGCTGGCACTGAAAGGGGTGGAGCCATCTCTGGGTGTCAAGGCGGGATTAGGTTGTCACTTTAGGTGTCCGTTCTTGGCTGCGGTGGAGGAAGTAGAAGACAATGGTTAGCCTTAAAGCCTCCTCTCATCCTGGGCAGGAACTGCTCACCTCACCATGATCCAGGAAAGTGGTACCCAGCTGTGCATGCATGACAATATTATAGCAATAATGTTTGGAGCAAAGACTCATTCTCCCCTGCCACTGCTCCACAGTTTCAATCAAACAATTCAGACATGATTAAAGTGCACATTTCAGACTTTCATTTAAGGGTATTTGGATACGTTTCAGTCGCACCATGTAGAAATGACAACCCTTTTTGTACATGGTCCCTCCATTTCTAGGCACCATAATGTTTTAATGGTGTTATAAAAAATAAAGAATAGTTGATACTTCACTTTTGTACAGCATGAGTTTATATTTGAGCTGAATTCCCCATCAAGCAGCTGTTACTCTTTCTAGTCCCAACTTTCTGGCTCACAATTCCTTTAAAAAGATACCCACTGTGGTTTAAGACTCACGCCAGAGCATTCTGTGTGCTTTTTTTTTTCCCTCTTTATTTCTCTACTCTTGGTTTTCCAGCACCAGCGGGTGCCCTGGAATGCATTTTTGGAGGAGGCTTGTCATTGTGTCCAGATCTGAAGAATGAAAGCTAAACAACAAAAATACTCTTAAACCCATTAGAGTGTAAGACTAGAAGGCACCTCATCCAGCGCCTTTCCTTTCTTGAGTTCTTGCCATTGACTTTAAAATAAACCAATTTTCTTTTGTTTTGTGTTTCCGAATGACTCAATGATTTTTTTTTATTTTTTTTTGGAATCACAGCCTGTGAAATTATATGCATCTGCAGATGTTTCAATCAGGGCAATCCATGCAATGGAGATGGTGGCAACAACATTCCTTTTCCTTGTCTCACACAGTCGCCATTAGCTTTGTCTCGCAGTTCGTCTTCGCCACGGATGATACTCACCAGTGATGTGTGAAATGGGATGTAACTGAGAATTCTGAGTTTGGTAGTGATACTCTCCAACTATTCTCAATGTCCTTTCCCAGCAATCTCTGGGCTTGCTATATGCCATGCCTTTCATATTCTGGGTGTAGTTAAGGAGTGAACAGAATTTAAGCTCCATATATTAAGCCTTGGTCCCGAGTCTATATGCTTAATATATATTTTTTTTTTAATCTTTTGACTTTTTCAGAAAATTGGCCTTTCCAACAATCTGGGAAGTTGGTATTTGACATAGTTGTTAGCAGACTAGAGATGACAACAATCAAAGATGCCAAACTGATTCTCTATGAAGTCCTTTTTTTCCCCAAATTAACCTGTGCTGTTTGTTTGTGCGATATTTTAAAAGTCACTAGACGTGAGAATTGCGAAGGGAAAGCTAAGTTCCAGTCCCTGTTTACGTCTTTTGCAATTATTGTTATTCTCGTTTAGGATTTTGGAAGGTAATCATTTCACATGTGTAGGTTTATTTTTGCAAATAAAAAGTGCTTAATAGTGTTAAATTGTCTTCCGTCTTTTCGTGACACCACATTGGCTTCCATGGGCGTCAACATTTTTCTTGGTAACCTTACTATTAGCAACACAGCTGATCGAAACATGCAATTTGTGAGCCCAAGAGACGCGAACGTTTAAAGGTCAGCCCGTTTACTTCTGTAGTTGTCCGAGTTTGTGGGTAAACCTTTTAAAACCTACCTTGTGATTTCAATCTACAGTGGAACCTCGGGTCATGATCGTAATTCATTCCAAAACTGTGGTCGCAACCCAATTTGGTCGTGAGCCGAACTAATTTCCCCAATAGGATTTATGTAAATACAATTAATCCGTTTCAGACCGTACAAACTGTATGTAAATATATTTTTTTAAAAGATTTTTAAGCACAACGGTAGCTAATTATACCATAGAATGCACAGTGTAATAGTAAACTAAATGTATAAACATTGAATAATACTGAGAAAACCTTAAACAGAGAAAACTAACATTGCAAGAGTTCACGCTACAGCCTTACGAACCGCTTGCTGTAAACACTTTTTTTTAATGAGTTTTAAGCATAGGGAAAAAAAAATGAAAATTTGAAAAATCCTTAATTTATACAAAAACTAACCATAAACAACCAAGAAAACTACCATTGCAAGAATTCGCGCCACAGCCTTACGAACCACTGTGAAAAACCTTGAACAGAGAAAACTACCATTGCAAGAATTCGCGCTACAGCCTTACGAACCGCTCGCTGTAAACACTTTTTTTTAATGAGTTTTAAGCACAGGGAAAAAAATAAAAAATTGAAAAATCCTTAATTTTATACAAAAACTAACCATAGTTAGCCTAACTAACCAACTAACCAAGAAAACCAACCTTGCATGCACGCACGTCTGACCGAGAACAATGTACATCGAGAGACTGAACACATGCGTAAATCATCGGCGCCTACGAACCAGAAGGGAAACTAGCTCGTTTGTCACCCGAGTGTGAGGTCATGAACAGATGCAAAAGTTTGGCGAACCGATTTGTACGTGTTCCGAGACGTTCGTGACCCGAGGTTCCACTGTACCCCTTTTTACCCAACATTTTTTTTTTGGGTTGGTTTTACATTGGGTTTAGTGTTAAGATGGATTGATTTGTTGGCCTATGAACTTTGCGTCTTTTTGAGTATATCTCATTTATCGGCGCTGCTCATTCATGTGTCTGGTGTCTCTTCCTATGAAGTCAGTAGATGGATTGGGCGAGCATGGGGGGTGAGTAAGTCATGAGTTCTCTATAAAGGGGTGTGTGGCACTCCCAATATTTTTGCAAGAGGATGAAGGTCCAAGTCTTTAGAGTTCCCTACACAGGGCACCACTTGATTGCAGGGCACAGTCATTCATGGTAGCATCATTTGCACACATGGCTAGTGTAAAATTGACAAACAACACATATTTAGAGTATAAACATGCTGCAGGTCTTAAATAAAGTACACATAAATGAATCTTATAGTGCTCTGTGAAAATATCTCTTTCTGTATTGTAGTCAAGGACCTGCTTGGAATGGGAAGTGCATATTGGAGATAATGATGTGCAGTGCAGGTTTCCTCATTTTACTGTTATCTAACCCCTAATCATCTTTTAAAATGTGCTCAAGAAGATCCCATTATTAAGCAAAATTCAAAGGACATGTTATTCTTTATACAGAGGAGTGTGGAAACAGATTTGTAAGGCCACAGCTCTGTTCAAACTTTGCATGTTTCTGAGTACATCTCATTTATTGGTGCTGCTCATTCATGTCTCTGGTGTCTCTTCCTATGAAGTCAGTAGATGGATTGGGGGAGCATCGGGGGTCATGAGGTCGCTACAAAGAGGTGTGTGGCGCTCTGGATATCTTTGAAAGAGGATGAAGGTCCAAGTCTTTAAACTCCTAGTGCTTCCTGTTTCGCACGACATGGGCGCTATCCAGTGACCTGAGATGAAGACTGGACTCCTTGTGTCTCTTTGGAGAATCCTTGGGTCCTGCTGGTCTGATTTTGTGTTGCTCATGGAGTCCCGAATGAGGCACATGACCTGCATTGTGAGGGAGTGTCGGTTATGGCACTACGGTCATTGGTGGTGTGATTACTTGAGGGTGATCCGGCTCATTGTTGACGACCCGAGCAGTTGGACCAGGCCAAGGGGATGCCCACATAACACCTGGCTGCGGCAGATAGCGGGTCATTTCCAGAGTGTGGGACTGGACCGCGTGTCTGCCTGGGTAGTTGCCAACTGGGATCCCGAGCTGTTTTGTCATATGGTGGGTGCGGCAACGTGCTGTACCAGTGCATGCTCCCCAACCTGACCTGACCTCTCTAAAAGGCTGTGGACTGGAGTTTACCTTGTAATGGACAGCCTTACTGGCAGGTTTTTTTAGGCTACTACAATTATAGGTGTTCTAATTTTCTTACTGATGTTGCATTGCCTAAAAGTCATCTTCTCTTCAAGGTTTCTTTGACAAGTAAATAAAAAAAAAATGACATATTTATCCATCCACGCAGCCATTTTGTGAGCTCAATTCTTTTTATATAAAAATGCGAGTTCGCACTAGAGATACCTTTATGCTAGCAGCATCACATGCAAAGCAGAACTCAAACCTGAGCAGACTGCCAACTTATCATCTTACCAACCATCCATCTACTGTTAAACGAGTCTAATTTAATTACCGGGTTGAGGCGTTTGGATGCTTTCCTAGAATCATCAGCCATAAAGCAGGAAATCGGCCCTTCACAGGGCACTGGTTCAATACAGGGCACAGTCACTCAGGCAACAGCACTCGCACACAGGGCTAGTGTAAAATTGAGAGTCAACACCTATGTAGAGTATAAACATGCTGAAGACTCCAAGGTGTTCAATAAAGTACACATAAATGCATCTTTATAGTGCTCTGTGAAAATATCTTTCTCTGTATTGTAGTCAATGGGGACGTTGGAATGGGCATGTTGGGGACGACGATGCGCAGTGCAGGATTCCTCATTTTACTGTTATCCATCCCGTAATTGTCATTTATAATGTGCTTAAAAAGATCTTACTATGATGCAAAATTCAAATGACACGTTATTCTGTATACAGAGAAGTGTGGAAACAGATTTGTAAGGCCACAGCTCTGTTCAAAATGGACAAGTTTTCACATTTTATTTTTATACTACATTGAATCGCGGTGGATTTAATTTGGCTTTTTTGTCGAAGTGAAAACCGATCTCTGCAGAGTGATCTAAATTAATTACTAATATCAAACACAAAATTATTGATTAAGTGTTACGGTGGATAGCAATGATTTCCCATGACCCGCCAAGTCCAGAGCCAGTCAAAGCTCATATGGAGCTCTAGGCTGGAAGACGCACGCTCCTTTAGTTATCAAAACAGCACCCCTAAGTCTCTGTGGTGCGCTTTCAGTATTATTAGACTTTGAGGACTGGGAAGAGTCCCCCTCGGTACCCGTAGTGCATGCCCCTTGACATTCCTCTGTGTCCATAGCATGGGTGAACCTTAAAGGTTTCATAAACGGTGCCCCTCACTGTCCAAAGTGTGCACACTTTTACTTTCATGAATGGCACCCCTCAGATGTCCTGCCTATGTCACCTACCGGATTATCCAGCACTGTCTGAGACTTAACTTTAAGTCTTTGCCTGATAGCTGCCTGTGCTGTGGTTCTTTCTGCCCATGTCAATGTGGTTTTCCTCCGACACCCAGAGACTTCTAGTTTAATGCCAATGTCAATTTATTTATATAGCACATTTAAAACAACATAGAAATGCTGTTGCCATGGTGTCTTACATTAATAGAATAAAAGAAAATAAATAACATAAATAGAAATAAAATATATGAACATAAAAAAAAAATGGAAACCATCAGTATTACTGAAGGTCACGGAATGCCAGTGAATAGAAATGAGTCTTTTAATCTCGTTTTGAATTGTAGACGACTCCTTTATGTGTCGAGGTAAAGAGTTCCACAGGTGAGGGGCAGCAGCTGCACAAGTCCTGTCTGTCCCCCTTAGTTTGACACTCGGTATGAGGAACAACAAGAGACAACTGAGCAGAAGATCTAAGCACTCTGGATGGCTGGTGTAAAACACACAGTTCAGATAAATAGGCAGGAGTGAGACCATGTAAAGATTTAAAAGCTAGCAGCAAGATTTTAAAATCAATTCGAGAAGTGACAGGCAGCCAGTGTAAAGAAACTAAAATAGGAGAAACAGAGTCATACTCTCTTGACCCAACCAGAACACGAGCGGAAGCATTCTGGACCAACTGTAACCTGCGTATCAGGGATTTGCTAATCCCAGAATACTGCGAGCTGCAGTAATCAAGGCAAGAAAAGATAAAAGCATGAGTAGCTTTCTCAAGATTCCTAGAAGATAAAAAAAAAAGCTTCATCTTACCTAAAAGACAAAGCTGTAATAAGCAACTCTTGACTACAGAATTTACTTCTTTCTCAAAAGAGACGTTACTGTCAAAAATAACACCTAGATTGCGGACTTGAGGTTTGCAAAAGACAGAGAAAGAGCCGAGAAGTCCAAGACCAATTAATTGGCAACTCTAAACTGGCTTTGGTATGAGTGAATGTGGGCATCTGTTCCTGGCAGTGCACTGCTGCTTTTTCTAGTGCTGGTTTCAGTCCCATACCTGATGATGCCAGGTTATTCTGTATTATTATGGCTTCATTCAACCCTGAGTTGGATTAACCGGTTTAGGGTAATATTATTTGGTTATTGCATCAGGTGCTTTAAAGTATTAATGGTATGAATGTTAAGAAAACATACTTTAAGTCATGACATAAAAACGTTTTGTCTAAGCCAAACTGAAAACAGGAATGTTAGCAGACACAAGGTAGAGAAGTTAAATTGGTAAACTATTCTCTGCAAAAGAGCAGTAAAGCAAAATGATATATTTTAAGAACAGTCAAGTTGTAACGGCCATTTTCTGGACTATACACATACATAAAAAGTGAGGCTTTCCGACTATTGGATACCTTTTAGAATGACACCACCTGACAGAGAGGCGCAAAGGGTGTTCACCTTGTGCCCTGTCAAACATTAAAAAGATAAGCAGGAAGAAGAAGAAGCAGAGAAAGAGCAGTCATCCGTGCCCATGAAGCAGCAATGTAATATTTTGTAACCTTATGGCACGCATAGTGCTTAAGATTTTGGATTTCAAACCCTAAGGTTGTGGGTTCAAATCCTGCTACTGACACTGTATGACCATGAGCAAGTCACTTCACCTGCCTGTGCTCCAACTGGAAAGTCAAAAGAAATTTAACCAATTGTATCTCGAATGCTGTGAGTCTCCTTGGATAAAGGCGTCAGGTAAATAAGTAAATGTAACTTCCGCAGACTGAGCACATATTAGGCATGTTGAGCAGCAGCATCATCTACGAAAGCTGCTCAAACATCCAGGTTGTCTGGTGAGTTGTCACATCCTTCTGCTTTTGACATATTAAAAATTTTAACAATGGTGAAGATAATAATGATTGTATGAAAGTATCCAGATATGCCTCAACCTCCTGCTTACCGTGTTGCTCCTTCTTGCTGTATGGATTCTAGAAATTTGGGGAGATGGAAATGAGAAGTTGCTACAGCAGTTAACCCTGGAAGAAGTCAATCCAGAGATTCAGGTAGAAGTTTTCCCTTTTCAGGCCTAATTAGTGTAAGGATAATTGGACATGAGGTGGGGTGGAGGACATCTCTATTGGTCTACTTAACAAAGTTAGGATAAAGCCACCATAAAACACTTCCACAATAAGAAAAAAACTGGATTCAGGAAGTAAATGAATGGATTGACAGACTCTGTCCTGGTAAGGTTTGAACTTTGGGTCCATTATATAAATATGCAGCTTCCATTTGGGCCATAACATCACAAATACTATACATTTGACCTGTCTCTGCATAACTAGCTTGTTTGAATGGCATGGCCTTATAGGTCTGGAAGTTATTAACCAAAATATAAGTGGCGGAAGGGGGGAAAAAAAATTCAAAACAATATCAATAGGGGTCTAGCACTTGCAGTGCATGGCCTCTTAAAAACAGGAGCCTCCTTTGCCAACCGTTCGCATAATTAGCTCTGCATTTCACACTCTGCACAACTTCAAAAAGAAAGAGTCGGAGCGTCAAATTAGCCGTGGAGCCGAGGAGAAGACGGCTCAGGCAAGAAGGCAGCCGCATGTCCCCTGACTTTATTTGAAAAAGTTCCCATTGGGCACGTAGCTTGAAGAAGTCTTGCATTTTTTGGTACCGTTAATTAGTAAATCAATTGCTGATTTATACTGCCACTTTCACAATGAGAATCAACATTTAGTTCATTAAATTAGTAATTTTATAAATGTGTCTTGGTGCATTGTGGGGATTGTTGCCCTGATCAGTGTTATATATTCTGAGTAGGTGACACATTGGTAGTTATTATTATTATTATGTGGCCGATATCTTTATCAAAGGCAGATTATCACATTTTTGATACAATTAGTTACACTTGTTTTCCCAATTGGAGCACAAGCAGGTGAAGTGACTTGTTCGTGGTCACAAAGTGTTAGTAGTAGGGGTTGAACCCACAACCTTAGTTTAAGTCCAAAGCCTTAACCATTATGACACCATGGTTAGTGTTTCTACCTCAGAACAACAGTGTTCTGGATTTGAATTTCAGTCTGCTCAATGTCTGCCTAGAGTTTTCAAGTTCTCCCTGTGTCTACATGGTGTTTTCGGCAGACACCTCAGGTTTCCCTCATTTCCAAAACACGCATGTTAGGCCTGCTCTGACCCCGAATGAGCGACTGTGTGTGTGCTCTGCAGCATACTTGGTGTCTTATCCAGAGTTGTTTTTGGTGCTAATGCTGCCAGAGTCAGTCCTGGACACTGTGACCCTAAACAGAATTACATGGCTTTGATAACGGATGGTGGTTTGGGTGAATAAATTGTGAATGGCATTTAAACCTTCAGCCCGTAATGCTTGGAGAGCAGGGGAACGAGGGGACGGGTGGGACTGCGCTCCTTGTAAAACAAACACCTGAAGGTAAGACTCTACAGACGTCTGATATCTCGATCGCTCGGTGAGGGGGTTAATAGGTGCTGCCGGTGATCCCCACTAGTGACCGAATGTCTGATCCGCTTTACGCTGGTGTCAGCCGGCCCATGCCCTGCTCTGAAAACTGTCACAAGAGCAGTTGTTGCAGTCAGGGGAGTTGAACTTGACTGAAACATATGTCTTCAATTTTAATAGCTTTTAGTTCCCCAGATGCCCTGGAGGAGAATATTGCCTGAGAAGGAGCTTTTCATGTAAGAATAATTTGTGTTAAGTAGCTCAGTGATCTGTTTGTTACGTTTGAGCTGACAGTTTGTTTATATTTCTTAAGCAGCATGATGAATGGGGGAGAAGTTGATGCTAATTAGCCTAAATTGTTCCGAAGAATGCAGCGCACTCGGGCCCGTCCGCATTGTTTCTGCTTCTTTGCACATTTGCAGTAATTGAATGGAGCTCGGGCCCATTCATCATCATTGTTGGCAAAGCGGAAATCAACTGGAGAAGCTGGGGCAGGTGGGGGCGGGGTCTTATTTTATCAGAGTCTGACCAGGCCTGGTTGATGGAAGATGTCACCCTGCCAGCCGATTAAGAATGACACAACCTGTACCCAACAGAGCGTAAAATTGGTGTTTATCCAATAGAGGGAATGAGGATTTAAAACCTTTAACCCCGTGAACCCCCTTCTACTGCTTGTTAAGGGTGGTGGTGGGGGGGTTGGTTAAATAAAATGGAACTCTGCTGACTGTCACTGTTGCAACCCAACTTTGGAGGCACTGCAGATTTGCTTTTAGTAATTAAAGTCAGAGGAGGTTTTCGGCTACCACAGGAGTAGCCGTTATTGTTCAGGTTTGGTTCTTATCCAAGAGTTGGAGTGTTAGGTAGGTAGGTCAATAATATTGTGTTGCTCCATCCATATTCCTAACCTTCTTATCCAGGGTGGGGTCACTGGAAAGCTAAAACCTATCTAAGCAAGTATTAGTCGCAAGGCAGGAGGAATCTCTGGACAGGCCACCAGTCCATCACAGGGTGAACACACGTCACCAGTCCACCTAGCCTGTTTGTCTTTGGACGGTGGAAGGAAACCCATGCAGACATGAAGAGAACATGCACACCCCATGCAGGGAGCACTCAGGATGTGAACCCCGGTGTTGATCCCTGAGGGGACATGTACTTGTGATAGCAGCAATGTAAAATCATAGTACAACATAGTAAAATTCAAATTGTTAACTGTTACATAAGTGCAAGTCCTAGAATTATAAATAATATAATAATGTAATGAATACAAATATTATCTCTGTGCCAAAGTGTCTGACATAACTGGCTGAGGTGAAGGTGGGCATTAGGGTTGGCATGCACTTCACAGGTGCACGCTCCAAAGTGATTTTTCAAATTGGCACAAAATCGTAAGAAAATTGAATGTTTTAGAAAAATAAGAGGATTTTAACTTCTATTTTGCCCAACCAGGGATGCCTAATAAATGGTGTATGGATGTGAGAAACAGAATGAATTGATTGCTTAGATTGGATTGGATAAACTTTACTAATCCCATGGTAAAATTCAGATGCAAGCATAAAAAACGAGAATACAGACTCACAGGACAGATAAACCAATCCAATCAATCAATCAATCGCAAAAATAAATAAAAATAAATGTATATTGTGCAGATATTTCAAAATGAACTTAAAGAGCACATCAGGACGAAGAATTGAATTGCCTGATAGCCAGGGGCAGAAAAGATCTCTTGTGGTGCTTCTTGGCACACTGTGATGGAATGAGCCTGTGGCTAAAAGTGCTTCAAGAGAGCGCCTCCTGGAGGGGATTTTTTTCATGATGACATCCATTTTGCCACCATCCTCTTTTTCAAAACAACTTCCAGTGTGTCCAGGGTTCGCCCTGTGATGGAGCAGGCTTTCCTGACACGTTTTTTCTGGGCATTGTGCTTCTTTTGGGCTCAAGTTGCGTCCCCAGGAGACTGAGATGTAGAACACATTGGTGTTGATTAATTAACAAAATGATAATCAATCAGTTAATCGACTGATCAGTTTTTCCTTTGATAATGCCAGTAATTATATAAATTTGCTTAAGGCTCCCACTTTATTTTCCTTACCTTTCTCTGTAGGTGGGGTTTGCAGCCATTCGGCTTACATCAAGGGAACCGAAGCCCACTCATTTTAAGAAACATAATGCCATTTAGTGTTAAAGTCAAGAATTCTAGAAATATGATAACTGCATGTATATTGACATAGAAGTCAGGATGCAAGACAGTCGAGACGGACACACATATAACACAGAAGAGGCAAGCTGTTTATTACTGTCTTTTTAGTGTTCTAATTTATCTTGGTAAAATGTAAATAGGTTTACGATGTCAAGTCCATCTGCCTGGGGCTTCTGCCCGGGTAAGATTCTTCTTTCCTGGATATGATGTCCGTCCATACACCCGAGAAGTCTCTTTCATGTCTCTGCCTTGGCCAGCATACCTGTCTGTCCTCTTGGAGCCTCCCATCTGGGTAAGGAACTATCGCCTCTTCTGGTCCAGTCCAGCACACATGATTACTTCCATCTGGGGAGCGCTTTTCTATGCTCCCCACAGCACAGTACATAAAGCACAGCTCTCTTCTTTCTCTTCCTCTCTTTGTCCTTCCACCTCCGCTCCTTCCCTGGCAAGCTTCGTCCACCTCCTCCAGACTGTGGCTCCCTGAATGGAGTGAAGTGGCTCCTTTTATTCAGCTCCTGGAAGTACTCCAGGTGGCTCATCAGTCTTACCTGGAATCGCTCCCAGGTGTGGTGGAAGCTCCCACAGAGCCCAACAGAGCTGTACCAAACTCCAAGTCCTAGCATGCCCTGCAGGAATCCGTGGTGCCACAGCCACCCAGGTGGGCTGACCTCTAGCATCCCAGGGGAGCTAGTGCCTCGCAGATGCTCTCTCCCTTGGTCCTTCCATCCAGCTGGCATCCCAGCTGGGTAATATATATTTATGATATATTGTGTATTATCTAAAAAACAGTAACAAGTGAATACACTTGACATGGTCATTCCTAGTTTTCATCTTCTTTCTCTGGACATTTATCGTTCGTTTGCTCAGTGGTTGATGTGCTTGCTGCTTCCTGAGCAGCTCTTCTTTCCTCCACCCTAGCGGCCCGCTTCTTCTCTTCTTTCATTTTTCATCTTTTCTCGATAAAATTGATTAAGTCAGTGTTTGTGTTGCAATTACTTAGTACGTTTTCTTTAATTTTTTCACTTAAGCTGGCACTTAAGTCTTCAATCTGCCTCAAGAATGAGATAAGATATGAAGAAGTAGGGGAAGTGATGGCACAGGGATGAGAACAGCACTTGTACACATGAACCGCACGGCCGCCCTGCTGGCTGCTGCCGAGTGTTGATTCTACAATAAAATAAAAAGAGTAATAAGAATCATCACCCCGAAAGCAGATAGTAGACATTTACGTAGTATATGTGTACCAAATTTCATGTCAATAGGTCAAACAGTTTGTGGGCTACAGGTGATTTCAAATCCTGGACAGACAAACGAAGCGCTACGGTAGCGTATTATATAGAAAGATAGTTGACGTTTTTTTCTTTTGTATTTCAACTTTGATTTGTGTTTATGTTGCATTTTTTTTATGGGATTCTTAAAATGATTTAGTGGAATTGTAAATTGAATATAATCAGTTCAGCCTCAGGTATAGAAAAACTAAACTGCTGAAACATGCCTGAACATTACAGAAGTGATTGAGGCGCCGTGTATGAGTGGTTCTGTACAGCAGTGATGATAAATATACAGTGTATGAATGCATATATATGAATACTACTCTGGTCTTGCACGTTGTTATCTTTGTTTTATTTTCCTTGTGTTACTTGTCTGATTTTCAGTGTTCTAAGGTGTTTGTGTCAATTTGACGTCATCAAGGTTTTCATTGTGCTTTTGCATGTTGCAGGGAATGGGTATACATGAGCATGTCATGTCATGGTGGGCTTCTTGTTTTTGTAATAAAAGCTTAAGGCTTTTCTGATTCTTATTAGTAAGCTTGACATCCCCTTTTGTGTTGTTTTCCAGTTGCCGCTATTAGCCATTTGCTTCCTTTGTTTTTGCATTTTGATCAGAGCTATATAGAGTGTTTGTGCTCTTCAGGAGCTACATTATTTCAGCAGATGCTTGCATCCTTCATTAGTTTGTTGCAGTTTTCTGCTAAACGTAACAGTTTATGCTATTTATTGTAACCTTTTGTTGCGACAGCCAATTCAACTCATTGGCACAATTTTTGTGCCTTATTTTTTGATAGGTTTTGGGTCATTTTTAATAAGGCCGAATCTTATTCATGTTGCTTAAACAGATAAAAAAAATAATAGTGATGCATGAAAATAGAGTACACAAAGAATTAAGATTTATTAATGAGTGAGTAGAAAAGGATCCCTTAGTAATGCTTTAATGCAAAACCCATCATCTGCAAGAAGTACTGCTATGCAGCTGAGCTTATTATACAGGGGTCGTTCAAAAAGTTTCCGCACTTTTATATTTTCGTTGGAAATGGTGAAGGCGGAGCGAGTAGTCATTGGTCGTGTCTGAGAGTGTCATGTGACTAGTTCTGGCTGGCAAGCCCTTGCAGTTTAGTATAAGAGTTGTCACCCTGTGGTGAAGATGGTCGTGAAACTTATAAATTGCACCAAACAGGAACATTATTCTGTTATACTTTAAGTACTGTTTGTGGGCAGAAAGGTGTGCCGGGTGCACAAATTCATCTCCGTATGTGTGCTCAGTATGGGGATGAAGTTCTCTCTCGTAGAGTCGTCTGTGAATGGTTTGAAATGTTCAGAAATGGCCGTACTAGTGTGGTGGATGCAGAGTGCTCCAAACATCCAGCTACAGTCATGACCACGGGGAATGAAGAAAGAACCCTGATGTGAAAGCAACGGTGCAGCAGTGGCTACATGCTAAACCAAAAACTTTGCTGTTGGCATTAAAAAGTTGGTACGACGCTGGGAAAATTCCATCACAAAGAAAGGTGACTATGTAGAAAAGTTAAAATTTTTTTTTTGAGACTCTTAATAAGGGTGGCGCAGTGGTAGCGCTGCTGCCTCGCAATTAGGAGACCTGGGTTCGCTTCCCGGGTCCTCCCTGCGTGGAGTTTGCATGTTCTCCCCGTGTCTGCGTGGGTTTCCTCCGGGCGCTCCCGTTTCCTCCCACAATCCAAAGACATACAGGTTAGGTGGACTGGCGATTCTAAATTGGCCCTAGTGTGTGCTTGATGTGTGGGTGTGTTTGTGTGTGTCCTGCGGTGGGTTGGCACCCTGCCCAGGATTGGTTCCTGCCCTGTGCCCTGTGTTGGCTGGGATTGGCTCCAGCAGACCCCCGTGACCCTGTATTCGGATTCAGCGGGTTAGAAAATGGATGGATGGATGGACTCTTAATAAATAGAGTTAAAAAAAACAAAAACTTTTTGAACGTCCCTCATATGACTGTGATAAATGTAATAAAATTAATCGATAAAGCTATTGTATATTATTACTACAACATTGCTTTTAATCATTGTCTTTAATTGTACAGAAATATATAGACAGCATGATTTACACATCTCAAGCTTGACTGAATTTAAAGTATCCTATAGAATGTGGTCGCAGCTTTGCGCATGCGGAGAATTTTGACTTAATTGCGGAAATAATAAAGGAATATTGTGTGTGTATTTAGTTAGTGCTTCTAGTAAACAACTTCTGAATTACGCATTTTCAACTATAACTTAGGGCTTTAGATTCTAACTAGACGACAATGTTAATCGATTTCCCAGTTACGAATCTTTGTTTTTTTTCTGACTTAATTTGATTGTGCGTGTGCAATACATGAGACAGCAAAATTGGCTTGGCTCTTGGAAAAATTCCAAGGCTTTTATTAATAATGCAAGGCAGTGTAATATTTCAGTGCAATGAAACTCCTATATGCTGTTTTTCACTACACTTTCATTTGGATCGCATCTCGTTTTGTGGCCTGTCTGAAATAACTACACTGAATATAATCGATAAGGAGGTTTTGGAGTTGCTATGTCATAACTTCACGGCAACTGCAAGCACAAAAACATCAAGAAATGTATCCTTACCTCAGGAAAATAGGACCAAGAATCTGTGATAAAACGATTTTTCCTTTTCACAAGGATACGTCGTGAATGCAGACAGGCGCAATTTTCTTAAATTGAAACTTTTGTTATTTCAAAGTCGATGTATTTGGTAATTGTTAAGGCCTTTTCTTTGGTTTATAGATGCTGGGTTCTATAGAGTCCCATTGTTACCTGAAAGAATAGACAAATCATTTTTAAAATTTAAATAAAAAAAAAAACAAAAAAAACGCTTCTCTTCCATCTGTGTCTAATTAACACAAACCATGATTATGAAGAAGTAACTTTATGAAATACTGAGTTTACGCTTTAAATCGGCCTTTTACTTATAGATCTGTGCTTCTTGCTCTGCCGTGGTTTGAAAATAAGATGGATGCTTACTGTCGTTGTGCTTGTCTTCTGAAGTCTACTGTGTACAGCTGCCGCATTTTTTTTTGTTTGTTTTGATTTACTTATCTTTTAAAAATTGATTGTTTGCTCCACCTTTCCATAACCAAAGCACAACTGATAATAGGTGGAAAATAAACCAGTAACAACAGCAAGACCACTAACTCTCTTTGTACCACTTTTACCATTGTGTTCTCAGCATTATATACTCTCTTTTAATACGTTGTTTTGAAACGGAAAAAAAAGAAAGTTTAGGGATTGAATGTTTCTATTTCTCCGTTTCAGTCCAATAAACATTCTTTTAGTTTACCTGAACAGTTACAAACCCATAACAAAAAAACAAAAGGAAGAAATAGCAGAACATCCCATTAAACATTGTTGTCTATCAACCACAACAATTCGTTTCTAATTAAAAAAAAAAAAAAAGCTAAATAGAGCTAAAGCCCTGAAATGCTGTAGCCCTGCAGAATCTGCGTTGTTTAGCCCTAAATTTAACCTCATAACTAGTGTGGATGTTGTCATTGGTCTGCTTGTTCATTTTTTTCTACGTTTTCCTTTGGGGTTTTCGCATTTTTGGAGCATTCGTAGTCTAGTATTTTGATTGTGGCATTAGAATTTTGATTGTTTGTGTTATTCTAGTTATGCATATTTATTTTGAAAGGTCTTAATTACCATTTTTGTTTTAACAGGAGTTGCATTTTTTTGTCCAGTTGTTACTAGGGAGCTGTAATGGTTGTTAGGGGCGTGGTCACAGCAGTTCAAAACCTGATGTCAATCACGCCACAGGCTATGAGAGAGTTCCCTCACCCGAGTTTGCAGATATTAAACTACCTTTTGCATCTTTAACTCCTTCTTATTGTATTTTCTGGCTTTGACCCTTGCTTTAAGGTTTTGATTCATATTCTGATAATTTCACATAAGATTTTTTGATCTCACAGTTTTGACCTTCGCTGTGTTTAATTTACGTCGCTTCAACTGATCTGTCTCATAAAATCTTCTTGTGTTTCCTACAGCACAATAATGGAATTGTTGTGATACAGCAGCACAAAAAGTAATGAAAAGTGGTGAAAAGCCTCCAAAAAGGCACACAAAAAAGGTCAGGACCATTAATAGCCTGCCTAAAGATAGGCCTCACTCCAGAGAGCCTGACCCTAAGCTTCAACAGCCATTCTTCAGCCTGCACAGGCCCAAATTGGGAACTGGCTTCTCAAGCTCAAAATATGCTTTTATGCTTAAAAATTGCCTTTACGGGAAAGGAAACTGTCAAACATCTGGCTTGAGAGACAGACCAAAGAAGAATCTTTATCAAAGGGCAAATAGCTTAAAAACCGTCAAGCAAAGAGACAATACCAAATAATCCCAAAAAAAGGGAATTCCTTAAAAAGGTTACCCAAAGCAAACTAATGAAGTCTGTAATCAAGAAATCAGAATTCAAGAAATCAATCAAAAATCCAGTAACCCATTAGAAGCCAAACAATAATTTTATTATATTTTTGATTTCTGTTTCTTCTGGTGGCCATTTATGTACCTTGAGTGCCCTTGAGTGCTTGTTCTAGTTGCCAGGGTAACCTTTCTTGTGGTGTTTGGGGGGGATTGGGTGTTTTGTTTTTGTCATCACCCACTGGTACATGCAGTGGTGGTTTAAAATAGTCACCTACTTTGTCTGGCCTTTATCTAACCTTTGCCAAACCTATTGTGAACATTTCTTATTTTCTGAATGAATTTCTTGGGCTCCTGACTTTTGTTTGGTCCTTCTGAGAGGAGATCAATTTTTGTCTCGCTCTTTGACTTTGATCTCCTTGTTTTGCCCCTTTTCCGTTTCACATCTCTTTCCTGGTTTGCCCTTATAAACAAAAAAAATCTTGCTGGTGTCCCAACATAACATCTCTCATAAAAAAAAAAAAAAAATCCTGGAAAGGAAAAGCAGGGCGACGATACGTGATCTTCTCGGAAGTTCTCGGAAGACACTTAAAAGACCCGCGAGACACAAACAATATCAAATAACACCCAGTCGTGTAAAGCACGTAGCACACACAGATCCTGTGCTCTCAGCACATATAAAGCATATAAGGACAAGATGTTCTAGATGAAACATCAACGAAAGAAGAAGAAAGAGCAGCATGGAGAAAAGAGACCCAAAAGCACTGGAGAGAAAAAAAGGCAGATAAGAGATTATGAAAGCAGTGGAATTTGAAAGGCTCAAACAAACAATGGTGCGATACAGGTGCAGAGAAAGGTAAAGAATATGAAAGCAGTAAATTTCAAGAGTATTGTAGCGTCCCAGCCAGGTTGAAGCCTTTTTTGTTTTACGTGACTGTTGGGTCCGATTGAGGGTGGACGGAGTACAGCACGGAAGACTGATAGCAGGGTGACGGCACATCCTTAGCATGTGTTCAGCCGCACCCCTCTCTTGACAACGCGAGCAGCATTATATGTCCTGAGAAAGAGATTTATCCACTTCTGGGGCCGGAAATAAATGACAAGTATTGTGTTTACAACGTCACGCGGGACAAGGTAGTGAGACATCATTTAAAACAAGACCATCTAACTTAGCAGTTGTTGGATTGCTCTTGGCGGACATGCTTCATGTGCTCCCAGCTCTTAAAACAACGACGAGAGACAAGCAAAACACGCAGCTCGCCAGCAGCAAAAAGGCTGCCGATGATCAGAATGCTTCTCCTTAGCGTGCGTTCAGTCAACCTAACCCTCAAACACCCCCGAGCAACAGAGATGCAAAGTGGCAAAAGGACAGCTGCTGTACAGGCTTCGAAATGATCAGGCAGCGAGACAAGCAGAACAGGCAGCTCACCAGCAGCAGAAAGACAGCAGATGATCCGACGGCATCTCCTTATCATGCGTTCAGCCGCACCTCTATCACAACGCAAGCAGCGTTATACGCCCTGCGAGAAAGATGTAACCACGCCCGGGGCCGGAAATAAAGTATTGTTTTTACAAAAGTTTTAAAATAAAAATGAAAATAATGCATATGTAACAATTCCCATTAAACTAACAATCTTTTTTAATTGTATATCCAGTAAACAAAATCCGGGGGTGGGCGAGCGAAGCAAGCAGGGGTCAGAGCCCCCTAGTCTTAACAATAAAAATCTAAACTTGACAATACTCAATGACACTCCGGCAGAAGAAAGGCGGTCCCTTTGATGTGATGTCATGATGGCCCCACCTCTTGGGGGTTCCACTGACAGAATAGCCAGGAGTCAAACATACATAGCAAAAAGTTAATAAATATATTCAGGTAAAACAATAATAACAAAAAATATATAAACCCATGTAAAACAATAGGAAAATAACCAGGAGCTGAATAGAGAAGCAGCATCAAAATGACCTGATCCCAAATATGAAGAAGATAACTCCATCCAAGAGATCATTTGTGTCTTCAGCATTTAAGCTGCTGGTTGACTCCAGGTAGCTCAAGGAGAACGGTAACACATACCGTGTTCAAGGGAGAATGTCTCTTATTTATCTCTCTGTAGATTTGTGTTTTCAAATCAGGTGTAGCACACAAATCAATCAAATATACTGTTCAGGGAAAATAAAGTTGAACGTGACCATAACCTTGATTGTCACCTGCGACTGAAGGCTTCCACACTTGACTGGACACTTGGGCGTGTGAATTGTTAACATCCCCATGAGAAGTTTTGCGTGCCATTATATTGGAGTCGGCAGGATGAACTGCTGTCTCACAGGGGTTGGCTTTACATTTCCTTTTCTTTCTTGTCACCAAACTTTACCTTCATAAATATAGTATATTTTAATAATTTTTGTGTGTGAATTTTCACAATTTTATACTAGTTTGTAGTCTTTTGACTTTTCTAAGCCATGTAACCATCAACGAATGGCTGGCATTTTCAGTGACATGCATAAAACCCTGTTCATAAATGTATTACATTTTTTATGGTCCTTATTTTGATTATGTTATTGTTGCATGCTATGTAGCAGAGTGGATCTGGAGGAGATGACATAAAGTCCACTTCAGCAAACATGAGTATCCAATGCCCAAGGGATTGATAATCAACAAATGACAACCACTTTGAATTTTAAATATTGTAACTAGTGGGGTCTGCCTGGCAGCAAGTCGGTATCAAGCATTTAACTCCAATCATGCTGGAAGGTTTCTTTATTAAAAATGTAAGGCTCAAAAAAACAAAGAACAGCATTAACCTTAATTTTTACAAGTTAAAACAATGAGACTCTTTATGGAGTGCAAGCTCAGAGTGCGGTACAATTTCACCGGTAAAGTGCAGTAACAAACTTCAATCATATAATGCATACATGTAAGATACAGATCTGTTTAAACACACTGTGATACTCCAAACAGATTAATTTAAATGGAACATTAGAACAATCTAGAGGAGAACAGGCCATTCGGCCTAACAACGCTCGCCACTCCTATCTACTTCGTTGATCTAAAATAACATCAAGTCGAGTTTTGAAGGTCTATAAAGTGCCCCCGTCTACCACATTACGTGGTCGCTTATTCAATGTCTGTGGTTCTCTGTGTGAAGAAAAACCTCCTAATGTTTGTGTGAAATTTCCCCTTCACAAGTTTCCAACTGTCTCCCCATGTTCTTGATGAACTCATTCTAAATTAACAGTCTCAATCTACTGGACTAATTCCTTTTATAACTATAAACACTTCATTCATGTATCCCCGTAATCTTCTTTTGTTTAAACTATCGTGAACTTCAGAACAAATGCTGAGATTTCCCCACTGCATATCAGTGCCTTACCTGTGGAGGGGGTCAACAGCACGAAATTCTTGGGCATCTACATCACAGGATTTTTCCTGAACTCTCAATACCACACATCAAGTCAAGAAAGCTCAGCAGAGTTTGCACTTCCTTTGGATGCTAAAGCTAGTAAGAACCCACTTCACATTCTCACCACCTTCTACCGGGGCACTATTGAGGATGTCCTGATGATCTGCATCACATCCTAGTTCAGGCAAGAAGACTCTGCAATGTATGGTGAGGATGGCCGAGAGGGTTGTCGGCGTATCTTCCCCCCTCTATTGAGGACATTTTAAAGATAGCTACAAGAAGAAAACTCTCTGCATTGTGAGAGACTCCTCACACCCCTCTCCTGAATTGTTTAATCTCTTGCCATCTGGAAGGAGATATTGATCCGTAAAATCAAGAACAGCCAGGATGTGCAATAGCTTCTTTCCACAAGTAGTGAGACTGCTAAACTCTCTGTAACGTGCTCATAACAAGCCAGTTTTTATCTTTTTCTTCTTTCGGCTACTCCTGTTAGGTGTTGCCACATCTCCATATCTTCATATCCTCGTCATTTGGCTCTGTCACACCCATCACCTACATGTCCTCTCTCACCACATCCATAAACCTTCTCTTAGGCCTTCTTCTTTTCCTCTTCCCTGGCAGATCCATCCTTAACATCCTTCTCCCAATATACCCAGCATCTCTCCTCTGCTCATGTCCAAACCAACACAATCTCACCTCTCTGACTTTGTCTCACAACCTGAGCTGACCCTCTAATGTCCTCATTTCTAATCCTGTCCATCCTCGTCACACCCAATGCAAATCTTAGCATCTTTAACTCTGCCACAAGCCAGTTTTTATACACTAGTTATTTATTTTTAGTTGAAGTATTTAATTGACTATTATCCATAAGTATTGGTAGAACTTTGTGAATATTTGCACTGTCTTAGTTTACTTTTGGTTTTTTTTTCTCTTTCCCTTTTTGCACATTTTCTGGTCTTAAGTAACACCATTTAGTCCCACTGTGTTTTAGATATGGCTGGAGTGACAAAACAGAACCTGAACTTGTAAAAAGGCTCAACTCTTTTAATTTTTCCATATAACTCCCAGTAGCCCTGGAATCAGCCTAGTTACTCTTCTCTGGACCTTCTCCTATGCTGCTTTGTCCTTTTTGTAGCCTGGAGACCAAAACTGTGCTCAGGACTCCAGATGAGGCCTCACCAGTGCATTATAAAGGTTGAGCAGAACCTCCTGTGACTTGTAATCCACACATCAAGGCGCTATATAACCTGACATTCTGTTAGCCTTCTTAATGGCTTCTGAACACTGACTGGAAGTCGATAGTGTTGAATCTAACATCTGTCTATCCTTTAACATTATCAAACAATTATGGCCAGTTGACAGTGGAGAAGAAGAAAGCAGCATCTCCAGAAAAAATAAATCTTGGCTGTCCACAGTCAGTTATAACATAGAAAGTCAGGTGCTGTTACAGTCCTGGAGACCCCAGCCAACTGGTCCCCCACCCGTCCTAGTCATTCTACACTAAAATCTGTGCTGGGCCATCCAATCTGATGATAACTGAATCTTTCCATTTTTTGATTCCAAGGTGCCCAGTGCCTTTGCATGTCTTTCCATGGGCATAACATTAGCTTAGACATAGAGCAATGGCACCAAGTGGAACAGCAGGATATCAACAGAAATACAGAAGAGTTTGTAATCTACTGTGTAATAAAAAGCTGCTGTGTGTGAGTGTGAGTGCATGTCTATCCGGTCTCTTCAAGCAATCTGATTGGTCACTTTGGCTTTAGTATGATTTGTCAGTTTGGCTTTGGTTGCTCGATCAAATATGATCAAGATAGGAAGTGCCAGAAAGGAGAGACTGGCACACATGAGGGCACCAAGGAAAGGCGTAGGAGGAACGGTTAGAGTCACTTTCAAGCATGGTAAGCATTCACAAAAATAAAAATGATGCTTTCACAGCAGACAATGGAGGCCCTTCTGCCACTCTTGGTAGTCAAAATGCAGACAAGAGGCAAGCATTAATGGGCAACTTGAACCAACTCCTACCAGTTGGGGAGCGGCAGGTGGCACTTTATCAAGCCAGGAGGACTGTGATTTGCCACCTATCAGACCTCCTAGTCCTCACCCTTAGAGCATAGTTAGTGCCCATAAGCTGCCACCTATTGCCGTAGGGGTCTGCAGACCACCTGCAAAGTTCAAATGGCCATTCTGTCTCGTATGCTCCCAGGTAAATTACCTCCCAGACATCCACTACAGTTTTCTAGTTTATCACACCTTGGTGACGCTCTTGTCCCTATACTGGCATGCAGAGGCCATTTTAATCTTCATGTTGTAACCTGCTGTTATCTATTACCACACACCAGTGACACATCCTACCAACTCATCCGCCATAAATAAGTGACAAAAGTACATTTTTGTTGTTTCAAAGCCACAATGAAGTTTTTTTTTTCAATCTATTTGTTGTGATTAAGTTTTAATTTATATGTTGATGCAAACATTCCAGCATTTATTGGTATTAGGTGGTCATAGTGTCAACCTTAGAATGCCCATCATAATTCATTTTGACAATACAGCCCAAAACAGTGAGTAGCTCTTTAGCTTCTTATGAAGTGACCCAGTACTATAAAGCAGGGGCCGGCTGAAGGGTACCTTGTGTCCCCAAAAAAGAGACATCCAAAAGAGAAGTTCCCCTTTGTCTCCCAGGCAATGAGGGGTAAGACAAGAGGGTAGGTGGTGGTAGATCAACGCACATCTCCTGAACAGTGGGGCAGGGGTTGGACCTCATGGAAGGGTTTTGGTGCCCCTAGGCCCGTTACTACTCACCTTATGCCTAGAGCCGGCCTTAAAGCACCCAAATGGCACACTGCTTGGACACTTTACCCATCACCCTGTTAGATTCCCGCTGATGGTTTTCCAGCACGTGTAGAAGAGGATCCTATTCTCGTTTTTTTTTTTCCACCAACAGCCAAAAGAAAGTGAAACAGATGCTCGGCAGTCACCAAAGATGGACAGAGTATGCGTTTTTAAGGAAAACTAAGGCAACCCCTCCCCACCCCTGCTGAACGAGAGTGAAACCTGAGCATGATTGAGTTAGGAAAGGAAAATGAGGGCCTTCAGGCAGAGCCGCAGCGCCGTGTATACATTATGAGCATGTCATGATCCACAGCACCAGCTCTGTTTTTCTTTTCTTTTCTTTCCTTTTTTTAATTTTTTTTTTTTTTGGGGAACTCCAGTACAAATTGCAAAAGAATTTGTGTAACCCTGTGCTGCTATAAGGGCTAGCCAGCAGGGAAAGACCCTGTTAGTATGCAGGTCAGGCCACTGCATGTATGTGCCCCCAGGCTGCTTTGCCAGCTGCTTATGATCTCCACATAAAATGGCTGTGGATGGGGGTAACAATAGAGCAGAGAAGCCCCACAGTGGGCAACTGGCCAGTCATTTCTTGTGATGCCTTTTGACAGCATTTTGACGGACAAGGCTCATCATTCATGGCACAAGTAAGAGCCATTAGGGTTCCGGTGGCCTCCCACTCATTATTGATTTCATATTTCTACCACCCACCCATGAATTTTCAGTAGATGGCAGAGTTTTAGTGTCACTGGTACCAATACCCCTTTAGTAGCCTTTGATGCTACTTTGTGATTCTTATGAAAGAAATTGCAGGAAAGAGAATGATCAGTTAAAGGACAGAAAGCATGGCAGCGAGGAGTCGGATGTAATGGCATGCGGAGAGTTGGTATATGGTCGTAAATCATCACAAGGCAAATCTGAGGCTGTCAAGTGAACAGACTTTTTTAAGTTTACACAACACCTTTATCAATTTTTAGACCTTACTGATTCAATTCTTTGTGACCGGGAAATAGAGCCTCTCTGAGCAGTATGATGCACAAGGCAGGAACTGAATGATAGAATTCTAGTCCATATTATGATACAGTGTCTAGTTTAGTCTTATTTAAATAAAACATGTATTATTATAAGCCATCTTTGGAAGGGCAATACACTTTTTTCTTTTTTTGGCTACATCATCATTTTAAACGTTGTGCTTCACAAGCTCACATGAAGGTACAAAATGATTCATTACCATGTAGAATTCAAGCACACCGGGTACCCGTTTATGTCGCACACGCCATTCTTATTAAAAGCTGTAGTGTCCTATGTGTGAAGTGCACCTCCAGAGTAACAAACAGAGCACCTATTTATTCTCTTTTAGCAGTTGTAGTGGGGCAAATGATGATGCAAGGCAAAAGCCAAATGCTTGAGGTGCCAACCAGGCAAATCCCCTCTTATTTCCAAAAAAAAAAAAAAGTTAAATCAAACACGCACTCGGTGGTGCTTTCTGGCTGGGAATAGTGATCTTTTTAAAGGATGCGTTCTTTTTCTTCCTCTGTCTCGATCTCGTGGTGGCAGTCGGGTCCGAACAGAGACAGCACCTTTTAGACTGAGTGAGCCGTAAGGGGCAGGGCTTCGTTGCCCACAAGGGTCCATGGGGGTAAAAAAATAAGACAAGAATCCTAACAACAGCATCCCTTCTCATCCCGGGGTGGCACCACATTCCTTAGGTGAGTTTAGAAGGCAACCCCCTTGCATGCATGCGTGACGCAGTGTATTACATTCAAAGGGCTCTTTGTGCACCCCTCTGATGGGAAAATGTATCCTGCTATGATGTAGCATGTACTTTCAGAATAGAAAACATGTGATGAGAGTTATTTTTTATTTATCCATTTTCTTCTTTTAGTGTGTCAGAGTTGCCCACCTCCTCAGTCGCTTGCTGCCTGTTACCACGGACTAGCACCTAGGGATGGCACGCTTTCTTTTGTCACTCAGCAGAGGGGCTTATTTAGGGTAAATCTGTAGCACTCTGGCAGCAGTCGGTGGGAATTGGTACTTGAAACTGGCCACTGGGGGTGGCATCACAACTGTTAGTTAGGGATCAGTAGGCAGAATAGGTTGCCAACTGCCAATTGACTGAGTGCAGATGAGTGGGTTGCTTAAGCTAATTACATTGGTACAAATATAGAAACAATTGGTGGTATAAATGTTCTGGGATGGAATTCTTTCTGAAATACGATATATATATATATATAGTGTGCAGCCCAGGAGGACAGGAGGAGGGCTTGTACCTCCTCCAGACTGCGAGGGGGCGACCGCCCTGGTTATGTTGGGGGCCACGGGTAAAGGGCTTGGAAGCCCAGCCCTGTAGGGACCCGTGGCCACCGGCAGGCGGCGCCCCGGTGCCTGAATATCCCTGGAGCCCAGCACTTCCGCCACACCAGGAACTGCTGGGGTGAAGACGACAGGGGACACCCGGACGGCTTCTGGGTGGGCAGCCGGCACTTCCGCCACACTGGGGCGTGTCTACGGAGGAGTGCCGGGGAGTAGCTGGAGCCCATCCGGGTTCCTATTTAAGAGAGAGGCACAAAGACTGTGAGGCGTGGACAGTGGACATTGGGGGAATGGTGCTGGAGGCACTGGGGTTTGTGTGCACGAACAGTAACCTGTAAATAAACCGTGTGTGGTGGAACTGATGATGTCCGTCTATGTGTGTCCGGGTCCCAGTCCACAATATATATATATATATATATATATATATATATATATATATATATATATATATACTTTATAATAGCATTTTTTACTACTAAGTTTTGTGTAGTTTCATAGTCAGCCTTATACACCCTCTGTTCTTTTAGGGGTCTGTAATGCAATGAGAAGTCAAGTAAAGTGACATCTTTTTATCGGCTAACTAAAATGATTACAATATGCAAGCTTTTGAGGCAGCTCAGGCCCCTTCTTCAGATGTAATCTTAAAATTTTAAAGTCTTTAATGTCAAAATGAAAACCGATCTCTGCAAAGTATAATCCAAGTAAATAAAAGGATAACTGTCTGTGTGTTCGTCCATTTGCTGTGTTTCTGTCTTTCCAAAAGATGGCGCATCACAAACATTTTTAGTTATAAAATGCATTGCATTTCTCATTCTAACAGTGACATATGCATTGCATTTTCAATTCCAACAGATGGCACATCACAAACATTAACACTGCTTTTATGAATCCCTTACCAAATGGCATGTAACCGAGACATATTCATTACATGTTGCACTGCAAATTGTGCACCATGCAATGCATATGGCTAATATTAGTTGCATATTGGCTAATGTTAATGCCAAGGTCTACATTAATTACTTTGATTTCAAACCGTCTGATAACGTTATAAACATAAAATAGAAAATCATTGGCCCCATAAGCCTTCCTGTTTAACATGATACCCCAAAATCATCACTGGTGCAGCCAGTTGGTTTAGTTCTATGGAGGGCACCTCTCTGGGGTTTCAACTGATTGTCATCTAAATGCACCTCATCTGGAAGGGTCAACATATGTGAGTTAGGGTGGTGGATAAATCTGCACAATGAAGATAAAGGAACACAGAATTTGAACAGCATAATAAGTGAAATTTTATTTGTATTTCCTTCAAGCATGTAAATCGATTTCTACAAAGCAGAAATAACTTGGATTACTTTCTAATAGAAAACAGTTTTAATAAGCACTTGCCCAATCATAGTGAACTGTTCCAGTTAATTTATTGAACAGTTTTATGTAACAGAAACAATTGAATAAACAGTGTAAAAAGATACAAAGGGAAAGAATGAAGAGTTCAATAGACATCTTTTCATATGGGATTCAAAACATAGACTTACTGAATATGGCAGTGGAAGCCAAAGTGGAAGAAGCGGGCTCTAGGGGTTGTGACCCAAAAGTGATGTCACTGGTGTTGCTGTTGTCAGATCTGTTAGAGAGAACGGAGGAGAAGAATCAGGCGACAGTGTCGATGATGTCAATTCTTGACATCGGGGTGGATTTACGATTTGATGAGCCCACAGTTGCCTCCCAACCGCACATTGTGTCGCAACAGTTAAACACTAATCTGTTAACATCAAAAACATAAGTTTTTGATTTTTTTCAATTTTAAGCCACCTCACAATGCAAGTTAGTCTAGTAATTTGACTGGTTCTGTCAATACTGCTGTCTTTAAACTAAATAAAGACATTACTGATTTTCTGACTATTTATTCAAACAGTTGCTTAAGCAGAAAGTTTATGTACACTGGGCATACAAAGGGTTACTTTTTTTATTAACAACATTTCCAGATACAGAAAGCAAATGTCCATAAGGGACCAGTGTAAAGAAATGCTACATTTAAAGTAAATTAGTTAAATTACCCGTTAATTACAAAAAAATCAGAATATGTATTTTAGTTGCATTACATTTTATAAGATGGTTTAATTACTTTTTTGTTACTTATCCTTCTAGTAGAGATATGAAACCCACACTTTGAAATAAATCTAACTCCTTAAGCAAAGAGAAAAAATAATAATAATTACGGCTGTATTACAGGTCTGGGTGTTACCATAAAGCAGGATTCAGTGATACTCATTTTTAGTATTCATCTTTTGGTGCTCCTTATTTTAAGCCTGTGTTGTTTTTTAGGATGTCTGTTCTAGCATTGGGTACAGTAGAACAAAAGCATATTTTAAATATAAATGTAGTAATCATTTACTTCTCAATTTAGAAAATATGTTTAGTCCTGCAATTGCTCCGTCCTGGGTATGATGTTAATCTGCATGTAGCCCTGCAAGCTGCACTCGAAACTCAATCTGGGTGGTTCACCATATGACGGGTGCGGCAACGTGCTGTAATCCGCGCATCCTCCCAGCCTCCTCCTTTATGTGCCATGAAGTAAACAACATCCACCTCCTTTTTCCGTCCTTATTACAAGCTCCCGAAGATTCGTGTTACGAACGTTAGGTGCTGCGCCACCAGATCACACTGTTACAGAATAACTGGTGTCACACACGTACGCATGGGAAGCAGCTAAAAGGTCCGAATAATGATTATTCCATGCCTGACCAGGGGGTGGCGAGGTGCACTGACTTTTTCTCTCAATCCTGTGCAGACCATTCACGGGAAATCCCATAGGGTCCTGGTGCCCCGCCATAATGACACTTCCGGTTCCGGCACCCGTGGTGACATCACTTCTGTTTCTGACAACTATGATTACGTCCCGATGACATCACTTCTGGTCCAAACTTTTAAAGCCGCAATCTTTGTCACATGTCTTCAGTTCCGTTTTGCAGTTGAACCTGAACACTAACCATCTAAAACAAACCCATTTTGCTGCCCCAAACCTTTTTTTGATGTCTTCTGACTATTCTTGTGACACTGGATTTAAACTAAAAAGATACTTTATAGGCTTTTGTTATTGGAATGTACACAACACACTTGTTTTTGATTGGCTTTGATTGGTTTTTGATTGGTATCTATCTATCTATCTATCTATCTATCTATCTATCTATCTATCTATCTATCTATCTATCTATCTATCTATCTATCTATCTATCTATCTATCTATCTATCTATCTATCTATCTATCTATCTATCTATCTATCTATCTATCTATCTATCTATCTATCTATCTATCTATCTATCTATCTATCTATCTATCCTTGCACCCTGTCACCCTGAACTGTGCTGCTGATTATATCATCGCGCTCGAAACTCCGACCGCCCAATTAGGAAATCATGTAAAATTTGTGTATCATGGGGAGGACCATGAACCAAGAAGCTGCCTTGTGTTTTATAAATTTGTTTAGTCCTTCATGTGCATTCACCTCTTTTTTCCGTCCTTTATGCAAGCTCCTCTTGAAGATTTGTGGTATGAACATTAGCTGCTGTGCCCCCAGATCACACTCCCAGGTCTGCTGTACTTTCCCCAGGTGAGCCACAGTTGAGAGTGGAGTTGGGTGAAGTGCACCAAGGAAGACTGGAGGAGAAAGAGATCAAGAAAGAATTAATAAGGAAGAATGGTTGGAAGAAAAAACCTGTACAAAGGTATTCAGCTTGGGACTGTATTTTGGAGTAGCTATGTCAAAGGTTTGGGAGTGTGCGCTGCCCCCTATTAATCACTATATATGTCCTCCAGACACGATGCTACTGTTGGTTCCATCAGACCTGAGAATTGTTTTTCAAAGTCAGGGAGTCTTTTAGGTTTAGGTCTTTTAGCAAACTCGAAGCAGTCTTCCATGTATATTTTGTTTTTTTAATTGTAGAAAGGTTTCCATGTGTCCGGTCTGTCATAAAGCTCAGATTGGTGGAGCATTGCAGTGATGGGGATCCTTCTGATAGTTTCTCCCATCTCCACACACATTTTCTGGAGTTCAGGCAGAGTGGCCATTGAGTCCTCGGTCACGTCTCCTATCATGATCCTTCTCTTCAGATTGCTCATTTTAGTGCTGTGGAAAAAAACTTTCTGTGTTTTCAAAGAAGTCATTCACAGAGCCAGATGAAAATGCAGAGCGATTCTTTATTTGCATGTAGATATGTACAAATGTCTTTGGTCATGGAGTGAGCAATCAATAAAATAATTCATTCCCTTTTATACTTTTCTATTACCATTAGCATATCTAATACATCACACCATCTGACTCTTTTAATATACAGAATTGTATTATCTGAGCCAATCAACTACAGCCACCAGTAACTTTGTATAAATGTCGATTTTTCTCTTATTCTAAACATCCTTTTGTTATATCAATAGGGGTCTTCCAATTGACCTTATCATCGCTTCATAATAGTGGTGTTTGGGATGTCTCACTGGCTTGTTCTCGCATTTTAACAGACTGTTTATTACTCATTTACTTCGATTTAACCTTAGTAGTTATCTTTATGGTTCTGCTTAAGATTAGGTAACCCTCACGTGCTGAAGCTTTAAGCTGCATTTAGTTAACCTTTTGTTACATTCGGTCTTTTTCCTAATGCTTTTAATAAACCATTGATACAACTTAATTTAAGTATATAATTGTATTGTAAAAATGACCATGTATTGATTACAAATATTTGATTAAAATTCTATATTAGCTGGGTAGCCATCTCATGGAAGAATTCTAGTTCTAGTTCCAAACTTCTTCCATTTAAGAATATGGAGTCCACTGTGTTCTTGGGAACCTCCAATGCTGCAGGAATTTTTTTTATAGCCTTCCCCAGATTTGTGTTTCCATACACTCCTGTCCGTAACCTCTGCAGATGATGCCTTCAACCTCTTGGCTTGGTTTTTGGTCACCTGTGGGACCTTCTCTAGACAGGTGTACGCCTTTCCTAATCCTGTCTGGTCAATTGAATTGAGCACAAGTGGACTCCAAAGATCTCAGTGTTGTTGAATAGAATGGGATACACCTCATCCTAATTTCAGGTGTCGTAGCAAAGGGTCTGAATACTCGTGTTGGTGGGATATATTGTTTTTGTTTTTAATTTTAAGAAATCTGCAGATATTTCTAAACTGCTGGTTTTGCTTTGTCGTTCTGGGGCATTGAGTTTTGCATGACGAGTGAGGAAAAAAACATAAATTTAAATGATTTTAGCACAAGGCTGCAACATGACCAAATGAGTAAACAGTGAAGTGGTCTGAATACTTTGTGAATCTGCTGTTTATAAAATATAAACTGATACTTCATGTAGCCTTAGCACATACACTTTAGATAAGGTCATCCACCTGAAGCTAAGCATGTTTGGGCCCGGCCAGTACTTAGATGGGAGACCAAGCAGGAAAAGCTTGGAAGAGGTGTTGTTGAGACCAGCAGGGGGCCACTTACCCTGTGGTCTGAATGTGGACCCCAAAGGTCCAATGCAATGATGGGGTCACTGTGAGGTAAAAATGGTGCCATCCTTTGGATGAGACTTAAGAACAAGGACCTGACTCTCTGTGGCCATAAAAGATCCCTGGGCATCTTTCGTACAAAGAAGGGTGTATCCTGATGTCTTGGCTAAATTGCCCACCATGGCCTGGCTATTCTGGCCCCCTAATCATCCCCTGTCTCTAACTGGCTATCTCTCTTACTCCTTCACTACCTAACAAGCTAACATGTGGTGATTATATTGGCACAAAATGGCTGCCATTGGGTGGATGCTACATATTAGTGGTGGTTGAAGTGGCTCCCCACTCACTAAAGCGCTTTGAATTGCCCACCGCAGCCCAGTCATTCTGGTCCCCTAATCATCCCCTGTCTCTAATTGGCTATCTGTCTCCCCTCTTCACTACCCAACAAGCTAACATGTGGTGATTGTATTGGCACAAAATGGCTGCCATCAGGTGGATACTACATATTAGTGGTGGTTGAAGTGGCTCCCCACTCACTAAAGCACTTTGAGTAGTGAGAAAAGAAAAGTGCTATATAAATGTAAAAAATATTATTTATTATTATTATTATTGCTGTGGTCAGTTCCTGGTGTGAAATTCCTCTAATTGACTTCTTTTTAACCCACATTTTTTTTTCCGGCCCTGTTTGCATCTGTTTTTACCTGTATGACAATTAAAAGCAGGTTTTGGTACACATGCCTGATGGTGGGTTGCAGCTCATGCTCCTGATTAGACGTATTCCGAGAAATGAGTGCCACTGCTTACCATCGATCAGAGGCAAAATAAATCAGATCACATAAGACGAATGAATAAGTGTCATTGTCTAGCAGGATAAGTGTGGTCAGGCATCTAATTGGCAAATCCAATTGGTGGGTGCCTATTTAGTAGCAGCAACTGTGGGTCCTCCTGCTTGCAGTTGTGGGAAAGGATACAGTGTGAAGTGTTTCTTACCCCCCACTTTATTAAAAAAAAAAAAGCTTCAGGAAACTGCTCCATCGCATGGCAGTAAGTAAAAGCAGATGTTGCAAAGTTTACAAAATCAGAACATTATTTTCCTGTTTCCATTGCATTTTTCTAAACACTTTATAAATAAGCTTTGAAGTTAGAAAGGGAAAAAAAAGCATCCCAGAATACCATCACTTTGGTCTTACACAGGAGGAAAAAAAAGCATTTGTTGATGGCCGTCTACATTACGTGCTGAATGCTGTCACTGTCTCCAGCTTGCTGGAATGAGGGCTCCACCGCATACTGTAAAGCCCAGCGAGGACAGCCCAACCTGCCAGGTTCTTTCTTTGCAGTAATCTCCACTGTTTCAGTAAAATCAAAGTTCATCAAATGCTGAAGAGTGAATTACGACAGCTTCCTGAATTGAGCAATGGAATTGAAATTGCATCCAGTTTTGTGCCTTAGAGGGTTTAAGTGCATCCAGTTCTGATGGAAATGACTGTTAAAATGCATCCAGTCCCCAGCTGTGTGACTGTGATAATAGAGGCGATTCAGAAAGTACCCAGATCTCTTCCCTCTCTCTACACTTTTATCATGTTTTATATTAAACTAGCTGTCCCGTGCAGCTCCGCCTGCATAGTAGTGATACAGGAAAAACTTTAAATATCAATAAAAAATGTAATAAATTGTATTGAGAAGAATTTATATTGATAGCTTTTTGTTCCAAGGGCCTCTTGATATACAATATTTTTGGTTTTGCTATCAGGGTCGAGAATGTAGCTGTGATCTCTTTGCCAAAAATGTAAAATGTTGGCAAGGAATCTCTGGCCATGCGGAAGGTAGGTACGCTCCAACTTCAAACTTTGCTACTGTATCTGATCGTGATCAGCTCTGATGGGAGAGCGTCCCCCACATGGGGAGAAGAGCATGTGGCCGTGATATCTCTGGCAGTGAGCAGGTACCCTCTAAAACACACTTAGCTCCAATGTCTCTCTCAAAAACGACAAACATTACTTCTAAACAATCTGTAGATGATAATGTCTGCTGAACAAACAGGTATCACCAGCTAAGAGGAGGCAAGGTACACTCCAACTCATAGTGAGAGGCACAGAGCCTGGAACGGAGGCTGGTGCGTGAGTGAGAAAGGCCCGTCTGGCTCCCCACTCCTGTGGCCCCGCCTCCCCCTCCCCTCAACCTCTGATTAGCGCGATCCGTTAAGTAGATCTCTCATGAAAAACAGACAGAGAGACAGGCATTTTATTTTTCATATATATATATATATATATATATATATATATATATATCAGTGTGGGTACGGAAAGTATTCAGACCCCCTGCAATTTTTCACTCTTTGTTATATTGCAGCCATTTGCTAAAATCATTTAAATTAATTTTTTCCCTCATTAATGTACACACAGCACCCCATATTCACAGACAAAAAAAAAGAATTTTTGAAATTGTTGCAGATTTATTAAAAACGAAAAACTGAAATATCACATGGTCCTAAGTATTCAGACCCTTTGCTCAGTATTTAGTAGAAGCACCCTTTTGAGCTAATACAGCCATGAGTCTTCTTGGGAAAGATGCAACAAGTTTTTCACACCTGGATTTGGGGATCCTCTGCCATTCCTCCTTGCAGATCCTCTCCATTTCTGTCAGGTTGGATGGTAAACGTTGGTGGACAGCCATTTTTTGGTCTCTCCAGAAATGCTCAATTGGGTTTAAGTCAGGGCTCTGGCTGGGCCATTCAAGAACAGTCACAGAGTTGTTGTGAAGCCACTCCTTCATTATTTTAGCTGTGTGCTTAGGGTCATTGTCTTTTTGGAAGATAAACCTTCGGCTCAGTCTGAGGTCCTTAGCACACTGGAGAAGGTTTTTGTCCAGGATATCCCTGTACTTGGCCGCATTCATCTTTCCCTCGATTGCAACCAGTCGTCCTGTCCCTGCAGCTGAAAAATGCCCCCACAGCATGATGCTGCCATCGCCATGCTTCACTGTGGGGACTGTATGGGACAAGTGATGAGCAGTGCCTGGTTGCCTCCACACACTGAGGAGAGGTAAGACACATGACAGCCTGCATGGAGTTTGCTAAAAGACACCTGAAGGACTCTGAGATGGTGAGAAATAAGATTCTCTGGTCTGATGAGACCAAGATAGAACTTTTTGGCCTTAATTCTAAGCGGTATGTGTGGAGACAACCTCCTGTACAAAAACCTTCTCCAGAGTGCTAAGGACCTCAGACTTGTCAGAGAGAGAGAGAAAAGCAAGCAATCAAAAATCAATATGAGCTGTTGGGCTTTTAAGTAAGATATAACGAGGGATCACTGTATACTTGTCTTAAATTAAATAAGGAGAAAAGTACTTGTTGCCAGCTACAATAAAAAAAGTGTAGGAATTTCAAAATAATGAGAAAAGCTAAACATAAGTAAAAAAAAAAATCCAGAGTTATTTTAGATTCAGGACTTTTAAATCTTGTGTCATTTGTATCAGAACTGCATTTTTGTTTATCTGGGAAGTAATAGCACAAGCTCAGACCTTTATGTTATTAGAGGATGCAAAAAAGCTAATATGTGTGTTTTGTCTTTAGCCATTTAGATTACTGCGGTACACTTCTAACAGGTCTGCCAAAAAAGATTTAAATCGATTATAGTTGGTTCAAATAAGTAAAATGAAGAAATCTGACCATATTACACCAGTATTAGCATCTTTGCAATGGCTGCCTGAGTCTTTCAGAATCAATTTTAAAATACTGAAAATTGTTTCTAAGGCTTTGAATAATCTTGCACCTTCATATATGTTTGTCCCATTACATTCCCAATCAAAACCTTAGATCTTCAAATTTTGCTTTTCTTGCAATTCTGATTGCTTTTAGTTTTATGGCGTAATCTGCGGGATGTGGACACCATAATCGTAATCGTATGTGGAGTTTCAGGGCACTCAGTTAGTCCTTTGACACAAGCTGAATAATTTTTGATTGTCGCAGAATATTAGTTAGTCAGGAGCAGTGCTAGAAAAACTTCCCTGTGTAGGCTTAAGAGAAGCTTCATGACACGATGATGGGGCTGTACCTATTAAATTGAACACTAGCTGTGCTACCTGTGTAAGACGTGTTGAAATCGACGTTAACAACTTAGACCTCAGTTTTAACATTTGTAGTGCACCATGAAACGCATATGTCATTTGTTATAGGATTTATCAAAGCAGTGTTAATGTCTGTGATGTGCCATCTGTTGGAATGAAAAATACAATGCATTTTATAAAATTGTTTTGATGTACCATCTTTTGGAATGACCAAGACATAGCAACCGTTCTGATACACAAAAACGTATCCTTTTACTAGCTGTGCTACCCACACTGCTCCTACAATTGACATAGACCTCTGTGTTAACATTTGCAGTGCACCATGCAATGCATATGTCTCCATTATATGCCATTTGATATGGAATTTGTAAATGCGGTGTTAATGTTTGTAATGCTACATCTATTGGAATGACTGAGTCATAGCAATTGGACAGACACACAGATACTTACACCATTTATTATGGTGGATAGTTAATGGCAGAAGGCGGGGTGGCTTTATACCATTTCTTGCTACCAGGCTGCCTGCTCTCTACAATGTGAGTCCTACATGCCATCTCAATTTTTTATTGGGTACCATTTAAACATTTTGGGCATACTGTGCCTTGGTGGCTTTTCCCACATTGGCACTTGGAGGAACTCCCTTGTTGCCAGTTCAGGCTTCTCTTTTTTAACTTTTGACCCTATCACACCCATTCCATGTTGCATCTTTATGCTCTCCCACTTCTTCCCCTTGCAGTACCTTGCTAGCTGGGAAGACCTGTCACACCAGCTTCTCCAGTTTTCCTGGAGGTTTACACATAAGATTGATTGGCAAACTTAAACTTGGTCTTTTTTTGTGTGAATGAGTAATGCTGCTAAGTACTGGCACTAACTCCAAACCCAGGGTTTATTCCTGCCTTGCACCTGGCACAGTACAAATCGGCTTTAAAGAAATACTCCACCAATAATATTTTTATAATACTTACACTGTGTTGTTGATAGTTAAAAGGAAAATTGTTAATCTCATGTTTTTTAGATAATTAAAGGCAGCAAAATTCATGATACGATAGGGGTTAATGGAGAACAACAATGAACAACTGCAAATATCAAACACGTCCATGAAGAAAAAAGTCAATTTGTGTTGCATAATCCGTATGTCAGGTATCCAGTCATATACTCAAAACATCCTTAACAAAAATATTGTTAAAAAATGGCGGCACCATGGCACAGTGGTAGGCTTGCTGCCCCGTAGTAATGAAACCAGAGTTCACATCCTGGGTCCTCCCTGTGTGAAATTTGTATGTTCTCACAATGGGTGGATTTCCTCTGGGTGTTCCAGTTCCGTCCCGCTGTCCAAAGACACGCAGATGAAGAGTGTGTGTGTGTGTGTGTGTGTGTGTGTGTGTGTGTGTGTGTGTGCGTTCACCCTGCAATGGACTGGTGCCCTGTCTAGAATTTGTTACTGCCTTGCATCCTATGCTAGCTGGGATACACTTCAGTATCCACCCTGCCCACATTCCTACACTGGATTAAGCAGGTTAGGAAATGCCAAAATTGCATATTGTTAAATAAATCATTGCTGGACAATTCCCTTCTGAGTGAAAGTGTAATGCACTAAAACAAGAACGAACATTTGAATTGAAGACCCATCTCCCACTCGCATCCATTGGTCAGGGGTTCTGCATAGTATCAGCTCATTCATTGGTTACCTTCCACTTCATGTGACATTACTATTCTGGAGTGCAGTCTGAGAGACTTCAACACCTAGAGATTGAAACATTAAAAACAATATCAGGAAAAGAATATGTGTCACACTTGTGTATATTTAAGATGCTTCTACAAACAGAATGTCAATTCACTCATGCAGCTTCACAAACAGCCAATAAAAGACCTGGAAGTACTGAATCTTCCAATGTTTATTTTTTATTGTGTCTTCTATTCATTTTCTATTCATTTTGTAAAGCACTTTGAGCTACATTTTTTTTGTATGAATATGTGCTATATAAATAAATGTTGATTGATTGATTGATTGATTGAATCTGGGGTAATCGCCGGCAGGTCTTCAATTTTAAAAGCTTATTTTTTTTTACCCGCTGCTGTTGTGTATAAGCAAATTTTTCAGAGGTGGCTTATTCAACAATATTTCTGCCAAAATGCACATTTGGAAAGTTTGACTGATGTTATGATTGCATTGGCAGCCTAAATAACAAAGAGATGTGGCTTACAAGATAGCCCACAAAACAAATCTCTCCCCAGTAGAAAGGAGGTTGCTGGCCTTACTAGGCCTCAGAAGGGAGGTCAGGGTATAAACTCTACACAACAGCAAAAGCGCCTCCAAAATCTTATTTCTCTCCAGCTGGAGCAAAGACAAGTCCTTAAATTCATATAAAAAATTGATGTTTATTAACATAAAATGCTTTAATGAGCAAAAAAGAACTTATCAATAGCAATCCAGGTAAACAAAATCCCAAATGATACAATATGGAAGAATATCCTTGATCCTGAGGCACAAGAAGTCAAAAACCAATAAAAAAATCAAAAATCACAAAGAGCTCAATGCTGACAATTCCATGACCCAATAGAGTGCATTCTAATGAACCGCGGAGACTTGCTGTTAGGAATGGGCGATTTGCAAATAATTTGTTCTTTCTGAGCAACTCATTTTGGTGAATCATGGGAATCAGCTGAGCTCAATGGGAGTGCTAAAGTGTGTGTGTGTGATGCAGTCAGCCTCTTTTGTTTAGATGATTAAAGTGTATGTGCATACACTGCCATCTGATTCATGATTCTTTCTAGTTGGAACTAAATTGTCATTGGTGATCATTGAAAATTTGTTCTTCGTCATACATATCAGCACTTGAAGCGGTGAGGAGGAGAGCAACCAAGTGAAGCCACTGACTGAAGGGCATGTGGTACTGTGACAGACTCAAAGTTAAACCTGTTTAGTCTGAGCAGAGGACACTGCGTGGGGACCTCATCCAGGTATTTAAAACCTTCAAAGGCATTGACAGAGTAGATCCAGCAGAATTCTTTCAACTTTCTGGCGAATCACATACTCGAGGACACCAGTGGAAATTAAAGAAAAGTGCATTTAGGACTGAATCCAGGAAGCACTCTTTAAGCAAAGAGTTTTGAGAATATGGAACAAAGTACTGAGCCATAGGGTAAAAGCAGAAACCTTGAGAACTTTTCAGTGACTTTTAATTCCTCTTTTTCATCTACTGCTCCTCTTAAATATGGTGTTCCTCGGGGACCCATTTAGGGTCCTATTTTATTCTCTATATACCTTCATCCTATTGGAATGATTTTTAGGAAATATAACATTTCTTTTCACTGCTATGCTGATGATACTCAGGTTTATATTCCCGTCTGCAACTCTGCAATGAAACAACTCCACAACTGTCTGGCTGAACTAAGATCCTGGATGGCTAATAATTTTCTTGATCTAATCAAAATAAAATGGAGGTGCTTATCATGGGTCCATCAGCTAAAGCCCAAATTGGTCTTGGACTTCTCGGCTCTTTCTCTGTCTTTTCCAAACCTCAAGTCCGCAATCTTGGTGTTAACTTTGACAGTAACCTCTCTTTTGAGAAACAAGTAAATTCCGTAGTCAAGAGTTGCTTTTTCCGACTTTGTCTATTAGGTAAGATCAAGCCTTTTTTATCTTCTAGGGATCTTGAGAAAGCTACTCATGCTTTTATTTTTTCCCGCCTCGATTACTGCAACTCGCTGTATTCTGGGATTATTAAATCCCTGATACGCAGGTTACAGTTGGTCCAGAATGCTGCCGCTCACTTTCTGGTTGGGGCAAGAAAGTCTGACTCTGTTTCTCTAATATTAGCTTCGTTACACTGGCTGCCTGTCAGTTTTCAAACTGATTTTAAAATCTTGCTGCTAGTTTTTAAATCTTTACATGGGCTCGGCTCCTGCCTATTTATCCGAATTGTGTGTTTTACATCAGCCATTCAGAGTGCTTAGATCTTCTGGTCTCTTGTTGTCCCTCGTACCAAGTGTAAAACTAAGGGGGACAGGACGTGTGCAGCTGCTGCTCCTCGCCTGTGGAACTCTTTACCTCGTCACATAAAGGAGTCGTCGACAACTGAACTGTTCAAAACGAGATTAAAAACTCATTTCTATTCACTTGCATTCCATGACCTTCAGTAATACTGATAGTTTCCTCTTTGTGATTATATAACATTATTTCTATTTATTATGTATCTTATTTTATGTTCATATTTTATTTCTATTTATGTTTTTATGTTAATTGTCCTTTTATTCTATTACTTTAGTCACAGTATTTACCATGTTGTTTTAAATGTGCTATATAAATAAATTGACATTGTTTTGGATGAGATATTTGGACAGCTTAGCTGTTAACAAACAAATGATCTTGATGGACTGAATGGCCTCTTTGTGTTTGTCAAATTTCTTATGGTCTCTTATGTGACCACACATCTTGGGCATCTGTCCACAAAATGTAAGGAATATGGCAGAACAAAACTATACACACAGAAATAAAATAATCACAAAAAATATATATATATGTATTTCTACTGTGACCAATATGGGGCATTGCAAGTTCTGGTTTAGAATTAGATAAAAGGTTTATTCTCACAATTACCTTACACAAAGGTTCCAAAAGTGATAAAAACACAATACAATTCTTCTTCTCTCTCTTTTCTTCTCCTCCACACATCCCAGGTGAGCTTTGTCCATCCTACACACCCATCGCCAACTCTTCTGGATTAGTACGAGCAGCTCCTTTTATCTTGGACCTGGGAGTACTTCCAGTGCCAAAGTATAGCCTAATGGAAGTACTTTCCTGGTGAATCGGAAGTCCCATAAAGGCGGGAGCGTAACTCCCTGTAGCACCTTCTGGTGGTAAACACAGAACCCAGGCTGCTCCACTGCACTACAGTTCCCAACATTCCCTGTGGGTCTCAAAGGCCAGGCCGTCCAGTGGGCTAATGGAACATAGAGATTTGAAACTGAGCCTCCCCCCAATCTCCTGGCTAGTTAGAGAAATGGGACCAATCAAAGCTGGGACGCCATCTCATGCGTGCTGTCCTTTACACTATCATACACATTTAAACAAATGACCTGTGTGTGTATGGAGCAGTCCGTTCTGCTCACACTCAACCACAGTCACTAGATGGCGCATGCATGCACTTTTCAGTTTTTTTGCTGCTTTCACGCACCTCACTTCTCACTACTAAAGACCCGTGTACAGCAAATGCCACTGAGCAGCAACAACATTGTGCTAACGACACAGATGAAGAGACACAACGTCAAAATGAAGCAAATGCTGCGGCTCACCAACGTACAAGTGAAACACCTCAGCAATGGAGGGCAAGGCTTGAAGTTTTCACTAAAAACATTGTCTGTCTGGAGGTGTTTTCTCGACACAAAGTTTAACAGGACTCATATGCTAGCGATACGACTAAGATATGGTATCACCGGTGTCGTCTTCCGAAAGTCAGTGGGGCAGCGGGCACAGTTGGGTCCACATCCTCTGCACTGGGTCATTCTTAAGAGTTTTCTGACGCCTCTCCGCGTTCATGAATAGAGTAAACTGCTAGGGGGTCTGTGGGTTGTTTTTTGTCCCAAAGACCACACGCAGTTAGTATAATACATAATCTACAACAGACTTGGCACCCTGTCCAGGGTAGCAAATGACATGACATTCAATACCTAACATGACAAATAATTAAAATACATAACAATTTTTACATAAAAAAGTAATTAAAGCATCAAAAATAAACAAAAAAGATATAAAAAGGGAAATGAAACGTAAGCTGGCGAGGAACCCTGGCTTAAATATGGCAACAGGATACCTGACAGATGGCGAGTAATTAGGGATTTCTTCGTTGACGTTTTTGTATTGTTCACTGTCGTTCAGCATTTGACCCCATTGAGGCCTATTGTAAGTAAGTAATCTTCTTACTTAGATCTCCATAAAACCAAGAGATTTGTGATTTTTCTCAGAAAGCATCCATCCATCCATTATACAATACAATACAATTTATTTTTCTATAGCCCAAAATCACACAAGAAGTGCTGCAATGGGTTTTAACAGGCCCTGCCTCTTGACAGCCCCCCAGCCTTGACTCTCTAAGAAGACGACAAGGAAAGACTCCCAATAAAAACCCTTGTAGGGAAAAAATGGAAGAAACCTTGGGAAAGGCAATTCAAAGAGAGACGCCTTACCAGGTAGGTTGGGCGTGCAGTGGGTGTCAAAAAGAAGGGGATCAATACAATACAATATAATACAATACACAGAACAAATCCTCAATACAGTATAAAAATAAAAAAAATAGAAGTATGGAGCAGAATTGAACAGTAGATGATATCACAGAATATGATTTGGATTTGTTTAGAGTCCTGGGGACCTCGACCATCAAGCTGCCTCCTCCATTTGGCCATTCCACAGCTGAAACCGCACTGGGCCAACCAATCCGATGAAAGGACCCCTCTACCCACCATTCCTGTGATCCTCCATCAGGGATGACTTTACCTTAGGCAGGCAAAACAACTTGGTAGGTGGGCTGTGGCACCAAGTGCCACATTTGAGTACCGAGAAGACCTGCTATTATCCAACCTGCTATATCCTAACTACAGGGTCACAGGGGTCCGCTGGAACCAATCCCAGCCAACACAGGGCGCAAGGCAGGAAACAAACCCCGAGCAGAGCGCCAGCCCACCGCAGTCACTACAAGCAGCACAAGATAATGACATTGAAACAATTATTATTTTTGGATGCAGGTTTCCTATAAATGTCCACGACTGTAAAATTACATCAAGAGGATTCAGTCAGTGTATGGATAGACGGAATAAATATTGTGAAATAAGAGTTATATTTGAATAACAGTGTGTTGATTTGTGCGTTTTCCTTCTCTCTTGCAGTATGCTTAAGGGACGTTCTTGTTGTAACTGGCAGTTTGCTGGTAGGTTGGAAACTGACTCGCTGCTGGGGGGCGACGGGAGGGAGTGCGAGTGGTAGGTGAGCTGATATTAGGCCCTAATTTTTATAACCGCGGCGGGTGGTTTGTGCAGGAGGTTACCTGGCTGATGATGTATAAAGCAGGTCTCCCAGCCGTTTCCCTGAAGGAATTGTAGTTCCAGCTTTGGTGTTATCATTGGCTTTAAAGTTGAGTGAGTCTGCTGCATCGGAAAATCCTGATTTTACCATTTAACAGGGAACTTGGGTCATTTTTAAAAAAAAAAACAAGGAAAACATTTCCTATTACAAAGCTGAGAGTGTCTCAAAAGCTAGTTACAGCTTGAAAATAGCTATAGAGATCCTGAGTTTTCATGGGTCGGGGGGACTTCTGTTACCTCACACATCTGGGCATTAAGGGGGTATATTTGACGCTTAGCATCATAAAACAAATCACAATGCTGGTGGTACATGACATCATGACCCAAATATGTTTTTAAAAAATCATTTATTGCTGTGCATAAACAGCAAATGTAGCACTTGGGATGATAAAACAACAGAGCTAATTCCTCCACAGGCTGGGAACCATTGGTGGCCCATTAGGAAGCCAGATGCGGAGCCCAGTAAGCTCTATCATTTATTTTCCAGTGTCTCTTGTGCCTCGAAGCCGATGTACCTTGGCTGTGGCTGTCAAAGCTGTTGGCTTTTCAGCTTGAGGTCTTCCTGGAGAACAGGGCCTGCCGATAAAGCGGCCCATTGTCTGGCCCAGGCTGAGCGGACTGCGAGAGGGCAAGAGGGCACACGTCAGGCTGACCCGAGCCACTCTGGGAGATCCCTCCGGTGGTGAGCAGCGGGGGTGGCGAAGCTGGTGCTGAAAAGGAAAAGCCAGGCAAGTTGTGAAAGTTTAAATAAACTTCAATGGCGGGAGGGAGGGGGAGAGGAGGCTTCACTGCCGCCGCCACCGCTGCTGCTGTTTTGAGAAACTGCCAGATGGATCCCTGATCTCCTTTTGGGTCCCGGGTCACTGTTTACCTGCTACTGAAGGCAGATAAATTTAAAATTTGAAGATATGCTGTAAGAAGGGGGAGGTGATTGTTTAGGGGAGTGGACTTGGGTGGCTAGATGACCACCCTGATGCTTCCAGTTCCTCGACAAGCCAGAAGCTGGTGCTTATATTATGGTGAACTATGCCTGAATGACCACTGTGTCTTTAAATTGCAAAATCTTGGAAAGCACCCTGTGATGGTGCAGTGTGTGAACTCATTTCGTTTGTAACTCGTGGTCCGTCTTAAATTGAGGCACCGGTGAGTTGCACAATTCTCTACCACTTTCTTTTGTTTTGTATTAAGTCTTCTACACGAAGCCTCTGAATCAAAAAACCTGTCTTTCTCCAAAATGTTCTGTAATGTTATCAGTCCATCTCAATCTTGGGCTACCAACTCCAGGTCTCTTCTCATAATTAACATTCATTAGACGTTTGACTCATCTATTCTCAATTATCCTGCTCACATGACTAAACGTTTCATGTGCCGTCTGCTAATCACATTGACTATGTCCACTATTTTACCCATTCTTCTTATTATTTCTATATTGCATACTCAGTCTTGCCATCTGAATCCAAGCATCCATCTGTAATATTTAGAATCAAATGCCCTAATCTTGTTCTTGTCTTCCACCTTCATTGTCTATAGCTCAGAGCTACAGTATATAACGAGGTTGAAGGTACACACTCTTCTCTCTAGATCCCTCCTCACTTGGCCCTATCATCATGTCTAATGGTTTTTCTTACCAGTGCTATAATGATGATATTCTGCTGTACCTGATGTTCCCTCTGGTGGACCACATGGTGTCGGCTAAAACAGGGGTCCCAAACTCCGGTCCTGTGGCTGCAGGTTTTCATTCTAACCCTTTTTATAATTAGTGCACTGTTTTTGCTGCTAATTAACTCATTTTAATTGACTTGTTTTTTTTTTTTTAAAGATTTGTTTCCTTGAATTTTTTTATCATTCCACTGAATTGCTTCATTTCTTTCCTTAAAAGGTACCCAAACAGAAATGAAATGTGAAGTGAGTCAACTAACAGAAGGCCAACTAAATCAGGGCCTCAGACTCCAACCAGTCGCTTAATCAGGCTCTGAGTCTTGTCGTTCATTAAACCCGTTCTTTAATTCCATGGCTTGTTGCTGCTCTCGTTGACCAATAGCAGACATTTCTGAAATGGTTGATTTTCTCTTTTCTAAGTGCACCGTTCAAATGTTTTGTGGACCTGAGCAGATCAATATTCCTGAGACCTTCACCTTTCCTTATTTTCAGATATTCTATGTTGGTCACCAGTTGTTTTGTCTCATTATTGTTTGGCTGCTAATTAAGAAAAAAGAAACAATGAAGGGGTCTGAGTCTTCAAAAAAACAAGTCAATTAAAATGAATTCAAAAGAAGTTCATTAGCAGCAAAAACAGGTCACTGATTAAGAAAAGGGTTAGAATGAAAACCTGCAGGCACTGGGGCCCTCCAGGACTGGATTTGGGGACCCTAGGCCCTAGAATCTCTGCGTGTCTCACTGATATTGAACCCTGGATGAAGGAATGCCATCTACAGCTCAACCTGGCAAAGATGGACCTTCTTGTTATCCCACCTCGTCCATCTATTGCTAACACCCACCTAGTCGATACACAACTTTGGGGTGGTGATCAATGACCAGCAGTCCTTCAGGAATCATGTTGCTCATTCTTGCAGATTCACTACATATAATATCCACAAGATCAGGCCAGATCTGACAACTGCGGTTCCAGGCTTTGGCCTTATCATGTCTGGATTACTACAACTCTTCTGGTGGCAGGAGAAGAAGAAGAAGATGAAGAGGATATTACATTTATATGGAGCTTTTCGAGACAATCAAAATGCTTTACATAGAGAAAGGGGAACCACTTCAACCACCACCAATGTGCAGCATCCACCTGGATGATACAATGGAAACCATTTTGAGGACAGTACTCTCACCACACAATAGTTATGAGGTGGTGAATCGGTGATGGAGATAGTTAACCAGTAGGGGACACAGGATGATTAGAGGTCCAGAATGACCAGGCCGTGATGGGCAATTTAGCAAGGACATCGGGGAAATATGAGAGATGCCCACAGAGCATCAGGACCTCAGTGTCGTCTTTCAAATGAGATGCAAAACTGGAGATGGCATTCGACCATGTCCCTCAAAGCATCCTGTGAGGTGTGCTCCAAGAGTACGGGGTACAAGGCTTGTTGTTACGAGCCATTCAGTCCCTGTGCAGGAGGAGCAAGACCTTGGTTCGCATTGCCGGTAATAAGTCGGACTCATTTCCTGTTGAGGCTGGACTCCGCCAGGGCTGCCCTTTGTCACCGATTTTCTTCATAAGTTTTATGGACAGAATTTCTAGGCGCAGCCAAGGAGTGGAGGGGGTCTGGTTAGGTGACCTCAGAATCTCGTCTCTGCTATTTGCAGATGACATGGTTCTGTTGGCTTCATCGGACAGTGACCTCTAGCTCTCACTAGAGCGGTTCGCAGCCGAGTGTGAAGCGGTGGGGATGAGAATCAGCACCTCTAAATCCGAGAACATGGTTCTCAGCCGGAAAAGGGCGGAATGCTCTCTCCGGGTTGGGAACACATTACTGCCTCGAGTGGAGGAGATCAAGTATCTCGTGGTCTTGTTCACGAGTGAGGGAAGAATGGAGCAGAAGGTTAACCGACAGATCGGTGCGGCATCCGTCGTGGTGAAGAGAGAGCTGAGCCAAAAGGCAAGGCTGTCGATTTACCAGTCGATCTACGTTCCTACCCTCACCTATGGCCACGAGCTTTGGGTAGTGACCGAAAGAGCAAAATCGCGGATACAAGCGGCCGAAATGAGTTTTCTCCGCAGGGTGGCTGGACTTTCCCTTATACATAGGGTGAGGAGTTCAGTTATCCGGGAGAGACTCGGAGTAGAGTCGCTGCTCCTCCGCACTGAGAGGAGTCAGTTGAGGTGATTCGGGCATCTGGTTAGGATGCCCCCTGGATGCCTCCCTGTGGGGGTGTTCCGGGCATATCCCACTGGGAGAAGGCCACGGGGCAGACCCAGGACACGCTGCACTGAAGGAGGTGGCTGGGGAGAAGGAGGTCTGGGCTTCCCTGCTTAGGCTACTGCCCCCGGGACCCGACCTCAGATAAGCGGTGGATAATGGATGGATGGATGGATGAACTACTTTCTATAGCACGGTAGACGATAACACTTACTCCTCTTACGTGATTTGATTTATTTTGCCTCTAATCGCTGGTAAGCAGTGGCACTCATTTCTCAGAATCAGGACTATGAGCTGCAGACCACCATCAGACATGTGTACCAAATCTGCTTTTAATTGCTTAAACAGGGCAGGAGGAAAAATGTGGGGGTGCAAAAGAAAAGCAGTCAATTGGGGGAATTTTACACCAGCAACTGACCACAACAATAATAATAGTAATAAAAATAATAATTCTTTATATTTATATAGTGCTTTTCTCAATAAGCACTTTAGGAAGTGGGGAACTATTTCAATCACCATTAATGTGTAGCATCCACCTGAATGATGGGACAGCAGCCATTTTTGCGTCAGTATGCTCACCACACATTAGCTGTTAGGAAGTGAAGGCGTGAGAGAGAGAGAGAGAGAGTGCCAGTTAGTGATAGGGGATGATTAAGAGGCTGAATGACAATGACATGTTGGGCAATTTAGACTGGCCATTGGGATACACCCTATTCTTTATGAAGGGCACCCAGGGATCTTTTATGATTACAAAGAGTCAGGTCCTTAGTTTTATGTCTCACTCGAAGGACAGTGCGATTTTTACAGCAAAGTGTCTCGGTCACCAGGACCACCGCCACCATTAAGGTGAAGTAGACATTCGCCTAGGTTGCAGATCATAAGGGGGAGAAAAACCCAGCCACATGGGTTAGCTACCAAACAGGTGGCTGGCACACTAATAAGCACAAAATAACCTAGCACTGGCACTGTCCATCACTGCATTGGGGCATTGGGATCCAGACATAGACTAGAGTGTAAGCACCCCCTGCTCGTCTCACCAACACCACTTTCAGCAGCAATCAAAGCTTTTTCCTAGATGGGTGTCCCATTAAAGTTCTGGCCGGGTCCCAACATTCTTAGCTTCACGTGGATGACCTGTTCTGAAGTGCATGTTGTACAGCTGCTAACAACGAGAACCTGCCTGTCTCCCCAGGCCTCTGCAGGTGATTCAAAATGCAAGGACACATCTGACGTTCAGCCAGCCGAGGTGGGCACACACCATTCTGATCACTTCATTGGCTTCCTGTTGCAGTACACATTAGGTCAAAATCCTTAATGGTTCCCGCAGAGTCGTCAACGGGTCAGCACCTATGTATACAGCTGCTTCTTGACTCAGATCTGCTAATGAATGGCGTCTGGGGATGCCACCTCTGTGTGGTAATAAATTCCAATCCAGAATCTTTTTCATGTGTAGCCCACTAGCTGGTGGAATGAGCCGCCCACCTCCATTCAAAATTCTGATTCCCTCAATGTGTTTCAGAAGATTTTCTTATTTGGTGAATTTCTGTCTTAAATACAGTTAGGAATTGTAACAAACTTATAATTTGTACTAAGCTCTTCATTTGTGATGACCAATTTTTATAACTTTGTCCTGTGGCACTTGTTCCCAAACAGTCTCACACACTCTTAATGCTTCTTTAATGGAACTTTATGGTTGTGTGGTTCCTTGTAGCTCCATTGATTGGCAAAACACCATTTCATTCGGGTTTTGCATATGAGGCAGAGTGGTGGATCTGAGGGGCCGGCAATCGGAAGGTTGCCAGTTCGAATCCCGTAAATGCCAGAAGTGACTCTACTCCATTGGGGCGCTGCCCTTTAACTTACAATTCCTTCATCCTGGGTATGATGTTAATCTGCATCCAGCCCTGCAAGCAGTTCCTCCAACTAACAGGGAATACTTGAGGCTTGGTGGCAGGACTGGCACTGTTCCAGTGTGGTCCTGAGGTCTCACCCGCTGCACCTGGGTCCCAATCCAAGTGATTCCTTGTGTGGTGGGTGCGGCAATGCGCTATCAGCGGATGCTCCCAACCTCCTCTCCTCCGTTGCATGTGAAGCTGGTTCTTTGTGCATTGATAAAAATCCTATCTGTAATGTATGGTAGGCTACCTAGCAGAAGACAGATTGAGAAAACTTGGACTTATCCCGTGTTACTGTACGTATACAGCAAGAGTCCTGTCAGGCCCTGTTGGTGTTTCATAAATCTGTTATCATCTCTTCAAGGTTATTTACTGTATTTAGCCTGTTACAGAGTGTAATAAATAAAGGTTCTTTCTGGAATGTTCATGTGGATGCTTTTTCAGAACCAAAACTAGTTCCCCTATGGCACAACTCTTAGAACCACTTTGGCACCTTCACTTTAAGAATCATGTTAGCTTGATTATGTTGACCTGTTTTTAAGTCTCTTTGGATAAAATTGTCTGCTGAGCAAATAAATGGAAATTAAAACGTGTATACTGGGTGACAGAGGAAAATGGGATATTTTGGAACTAGATGTTGGTGACCGACCCTGGGGCATCGGCAGTTGTTTGGGACCAATGCATCCTTGTTTAGAACCCCTTGCCAGTAGTTATATCAGAGCAGAAAGTATTTGACAAGGTGCCACACAAGAGGTTGGGCATCAAACTGAAAGAAGTGGGAGTTCAGGGTGTGGTGTGTAGATGGGTGCAGAATTGGCTCAGACACAGGAAGCAGAGGGTGATGATAGAACAACAACAACAACATTTATTTATATAGCACATTTTCATACAAAAAAATGTAGCTCAAAGTGCTTTATATAATGAAGAATAGAAAAATAAGAGACACAGTAAGAAAATAAAATAAGTCAACATTAATTAACATAGAATAAGAGTAAGGTCCAATGGCCAGAAAAAACAAAAAAAAAACTCCAGACGGCCGGAGAAAAAAAAATAAAATCTGCAGGGATTCCAGCCACCCAGTCCCCTCTGGGCAATCTACCTAACATAAATGAAACAGTCCTCTTTGGATTTAGGGTTCTCACGGAAGGATTTGATGATGATGATGACGATGATCACGTGGTCTTCTGGCTTTTAGTCCATCAATGCTGGGGCATCATGGTGCTTTGAGTAGGTTGGTGGTGGCAGGCCGCCACCACAGAGAAACCGGAAAAGAAACAGAAGAGAGAGTAGGGGTCAGTACGGATTTTAGAGCCACCATGAATAGTTATTATGATGAATTGAACATACAGAGTATTAAGATAAAGATAAAGTGAAGTTATAAAAAGGCCATGTTAAAGTAATGTGTTTTAAAGTGCTCCACTGTATTAGCCTGGTGAATTCCTATTGGCAGGCTATTCCAGATTTTAGGTGCATAACAGCAGAAGGCCGCCTCACCACTTCTTTTAAGTTTAGCTCTTGGAATTCTAAGGAGACACTCATTTGAGGATCTGAGGTTACGATTTGGAATATAAGGAGTCAGACTCTCCGATATATAAAATGAAATGAGATTATTTAAGGCTTTATAAACCATAAGCAGAATTTTAAAGTCAATCCTGAATGACACAGGTAACCAGTGTAGTGACATCAAAACTGGAGAAATGTGTTCGGATTTTCTTTTCCTGGTTAGGATTCTAGCAGCTGCAGTCTGCACTCGTTGCAAATGATTTATATCTTTTTTGGGTAGTCCTGAGAGGAGTGCGTTACAGTAATCTAATCGACTGAAAACAAAAGCGTGAATTAATTTCTCAGCATCTTTCAATGATATAAGAGGTCTAACTTTTGCTATATTTCTTAAGTGAAAAATGCTGTCCTAGTGGTCTGATGAATATGCGATTTAAAATTCAGGTTACAGTCAATGGTTACCCCTAAATTTTTTACTTCCGTCTTAACTTCTAATCCTAATGCGTCAAGTTTATTTCTGATAACCTCACTGAATCCATTTTTGCCAATCAATACAATTTCAGTTTTCTCTTTATTTAACTTGAGAAAATTACTATTCATCCATTCAGAAATACCAGTAAGAGATTGTGTTAGTGTATCGAGAGAGTCAGTGTCATCAGGTGCTACTGATAAGTACAGTTGTGTGTCATCAGCATAGCTGTGGTAGCTCACGTTGTAACTTGAGATAATCTGACCTAACGGGAGCATATAGATTGAGAAAAGAAGGACCCAGGATAGAGCCTTGTGGAACACCATATAGGATATCATGCGTCTTTGAGTTGTGATTACCACAACTAACAAAGAATTTTCTCCCTGCCAGGTAGGATTCAAACCAATTTAAGACACTGCCAGAGAGGCCCACCCATTGACTAAGGCGATTTCTAAGAATAGTGATCAATGGTGTCAAACGCGGCACTCAGATCGAGGAGGATCAGAACAGATAAATGGCCTCTGTCTGCATTTAATCGCAAGTCATTTACTACTTTAACGAGTGCAGTTTCTGTACTGTGATTAGTTCTAAAACCTGACTGAAATTTATCTAGAATAGCATGTTTACTTAAGTGGTCATTTAACTGCATAATGACTGCCTTCTCTAGAATTTTACTTAAGAAGGGCAGGTTAGAGATGGGTCTAAAATTTTCAAAAGCAGAGGGGTCAAGATTATTTTTCTTAAGAAGGTGTTTAATGACAGCAGTCTTAAGACAGTCTGGGAAAACCCCCATATCTAATGACGAGTTTACTATGTCAAGGATATTATCAGTAAGCGCATCTGATACTTCTTTGAAAAACCTTGTCGGTATTGGGTCAGGGACACAGGTGGAGGATTTCATTTGAGAGATTATTTTATGTAAAACAGGTAAATCTATCCTGGTGACAGAATTGAATTTGTTTATAACGGAGTACTGAGGCTTAGAAGGTTCCACAGTGTTGGGGAGATATACTATATTATTTCTAATATCATTAATTTTTTGATTGAAAAATATAGCAATGTTCTCACAGGTTGTAACGGCCGACCCCTTATTCCCAGCCGGCAGCTACACCTCCAAGACCTGTGGCCTGGATAATTGACTGAGAAACCTTTTCCTGTCAAGCCGTACTCCTACACAGATTAACTTTCCCCACAATCGACGGTTTGAAAAGCAAAGACAATAAGCAGAATGTAAAATTAAACAAGAATAAATGTATTAAATGGGACAAGACACGCCACAAGACAAATGTACACTCAAATATTACTACACCCCAACAATCCCACAGCAAAACCGACAATATATATATATACAAATCCCCTCCCTTGTCCACGTTACATATAGCACACACCACACAAACGACAAATGGCTGGCAAACGGAATGATCATGAACTTGAGTCCGGTACGTGAAATAAATGTCCTGAATACGGGTACTGATTAATGGCGATAGTAATGTTCGTATTTCCCGGCGTTTGGAATAACCTCACCGTGTTTCCTCGGCGTGCGGCGAATGATGATTCGACCCCGGGGTCTTCAGCGGTAAGCAGGTTGAAAGGCAGTCCGGATGAATGAAATACAAACTGGATGATAGCGCAATGGAATGAAACGGCAGGCAGGTTGAAATCGTGAATGCGTTGTTGGTTGTTCTCCTTCTCTCTCCTCGTGCTGGTCTCTCTCCTTTTCGTCTCCTCCTCTTCTCCTTAAATAATCCGTGACGGCAGTAATTGATTAATTGATATACAGGTGTTTTCCAGGTAAGTGATTGTGAACTCCTCCTATCATCCGTCCTCCTTTACGGGGACAACATTAACTGATACACACAACGCAGTCAATGGGACAATGAAAACGAGACACACACAGCACTGACATTTAAACACTATGTGGCACCGCTACAAGGTTTCGCTGGAAGTATTATGGGGGGCATTCCTTTCTGTTACCTGGGTTTAGCAGACGATCAATTGTAGAAAATAGGACTTTGGGATTACTAGCATTGTTATTTGTAATCTGAGAGAAATAGCAGTGCCTCTCAAGACGGACTGTGTTATTGTATTCTGTTATTTTAACCTTCAATATCTCATGATGGATAGTTAGTTTAGTTTTCCTGTGACGATGTGAGGAACCTCATCAGAACTGGCCAATGTTAAGAGTGGTGACCAGCAGGGGGCAGTGCTAGGGCTGCTGCTATTTTTAATATATATATATAAATGATTTAGATAGGAATATAAGTAACAAGCTGGTTAAGTTTGCAGATGATACCAAGATAGATGGATTAGCAGATAACTTGGAACCCATTATATCATTACAGAAGGACTTGGATAGCATAGATTTGTGGCAGATGAAATTTTAATGTCAGTAAATGTAAAGAATTATACATAGGAAGTAAAAATGTTAGGTTTGAATACACAATAGGCGGTCAGAAAATCGAGAGCCCACCTTATGAGAAAGACTTAGGAGTCGTAGTGGACTCTAAGCTATCGATTTCCTGACAATGTTCAGAAGCCATTAAGAAGGCTAACAGAATGTCAGGTTATATAGCGCCTTGATGTGTGCAGTACAAGTCACAGGAGGTTCTGCTTGAGCCTTATAACACACTGGTGAGGCCTCATCTGGAGTCCTGTGTGCAGTTTTGTTCTCCAGGCTACAAAAAGGATAGAGCGGCACAAGAAAAGGTCCAGAGAAGAGCGACTGGGCTGATTCCAGGGCTACAGGGGATGAGTTATGAGGAAAGATTAAAAGAGCTGAGCCTTTACAGTTTAAGATAAAGAAGATTAAGAGATGACAGGATTGAAGTGTTTAAAATTATAAAGGGAATTAGTCCAGTGGATTGAGACGGTGACTTTAAAATGTGGTCATCAAGAACACAGGACACAGTTGGAAACTTGTTAAGAGTAAATTTCACACAAACATTAGGAAGTTTTTCTTTACACAAATAACGATAGACACTTGGAATAGGCGACCAAGTAGTGTGGTAGACAGTAAGACTTGAGGGACTTTCAAAACTCGACTTGATGTTTTCTTGGAAGAAATAAGTGGAGAGGACTGGCGAGCTTTGTTGGGCTGAATGGCCTGTTCTTGTCTAGAGTGTTCTAATGTTCTAAGTGGAGTGGTGCGTAACCAGCGTTCTCTGTGAAAGCCATTTATAAGAATGGTGATAGTGTGACTGAGCAAAGGGAATTACCCGTTAGGACGTCCTGATCGTGTCCCGTCTGTTCATGCGATTACAACGTGGGTGCGTAATTTCGAAGAAACGGGTTCAGCCTTAAAAAGGAAGTCCCCTGGTGCAGCCACTTCACTTACTGCCCGAAAATCGATGGCAGCTATTTGGCGAATGTTTGGAAGTCGCGTCATTTCACACAACGGTTACATTTCATGGCCTCCCGAGATTCCCAGATCCCACTGTTTGTGATTTTTTTTTTGTGTGAGGACATCTTAAAAGCCAAGTGTACCGCACACGTCCTGCAGCCATTGCTGAACTAAATAGGAGGGCTGAAGAGGAAATCGCTGACATTCCTCTCACGTCGAGCAATGCAGAATCTCCACAACAGTCTGTCAGAATGCGTACGGAGAAAAGGACAACACCTTCATGAGGTTTTCTTCAAAACATGGAATGAATATTGATCACCATCATTAATTGCATATCCCGTATTATACATTCTATCATTAAATGTATTTGTATTGTAATGCGTTTATTCGTGCATTGATCGTCAATCGAAAATCTTCCGTTTCCCTGTATTTCTGTTTTTACAAATCCTTTGATTATTCAGCTTTAGCCAGACCAATCATGATTTCCATTGAGAAATTGCTTCCAAAAGTACATTATATCCAAGGTGTTTAAAAATTTAAATTGTTCAATTTAGCCTATTTCTGTTCAAGGTTATCTCCAGCTGATTATTCCTTTATGTCTGTATAAAACATGTGTACCGTGTGAAAAAAATATGGAGTGATTTCTTAAAGGGACACACTCTAAAGTAGTGAAAATGTAATAAAAAATGTGGAATTCTTTTCGAATTGGTAAAATCTAATTCGTGGAAGTAGTTTAAAGCACTGAAATAGCATGGCGCAATTAAAATAAAGGCTGCACCTGCCGGAATGTCACTGTGCCCAGTGATGCCAACCACCCCCACCCCTCCTTGGAGGATAAGGGTCTGGCGCACGTCTTCTATGTTGTTGTGATTGATAATTTACACCAAAGGCTAATCTCTTTAGTCTTTTCAAGCAGGGAGATCAATTACTTCAGCACTTATAACGCGAGCAGCGGTTGGAGTTTTCTTTTTGGTATCATACAAGCCGGTGTAACCGCCATCCCCAAACACCCCAGCCAGCTGCGCCGCGCTCGCTCCCATAAACTTTCACAAAGGCCCACTCCCTGTGTTTGTTCCATCCTTATCAAGTCCTGTCCTGTCCTGCCATGCCGCGTTCTCCCAGCATCCCATTCCGCACAGAAGAACAATCGCCACTCTTCAAGCCTGCGCAGAGCCTGCGCGGAAACAACCAAAAGAAAGCAAAAACAGTCCACAGTGATAATAAACGCGGAAACCCGATCTGTTTTGAAATGGGTGAGCGCAAGGCTAACAGACACGGGTGCGGACAGCAGGACTGCAGATTTTTGGCCGAACCACGTGGGACCGCTCGGCTGGCTACGGGCTGTTGATACGCAGGGGTGCAGCCAGCCGGCCGCCGAGACGCATCACGAACATTTCCTAATCGGGTCAAATTCTTTTACTACTCCTCTTAATATGCCGTGGCTGGCTGTGTTACATGAGCGAAATTTCCTAAAATAGTGGACCTCGATTGTAGCGCTGTTCATTGGATAAAGAAGTACTATGTGACCAACGAATTTGTTTTTACTGAACAGTCATCAGGGGTTCAGAAGAGGAAGGTCATGTTTTACCAACATGCTGGAATTCTATGAGGAAGAAACAGAAGGGTATGATCAGAGTGGGGCATGTGATATTACATATCTTGATGTTCAGAAATCATTTGATAAGGTGTCACATGGGAGGTTAGGCATCAAACTGAAAGAAGTGGCAGGTCAGGAATTGATGCGTAGATGGGTGCAGAATTGGCTAGAACACAGGAAGCCGAGGGTGATAGTGCAAGGAACCTCATCAGAACTGTGGTGTTCAGCATGGAGCAGTGCTAGGGCTGCTACTATTTTTAATTTACATAAATGATTTGGATAGGAATATATGAGTAAATAACAAGCTGGTTAAGTTTGCAGATGATACCAAGATAGGTGGATTGGCAGATAATCAAGAATCTACTGAATCAACACAGAGGGACAGCAGACAGGCTTGGGAGGATTTGTGGCAGATGAAATTTAATGTCAGTAGATGTAAAGTATTACACATAGGAAGTAAAAATGTTAGGTTTGAATACACAATGGGATGTCTGAAAATCGAAAGTACACTTTATGAGAAATATTTAGGAGTCGTAGTGGACTAACTGACAGACAGTGTTCAGAAGTCATTAAGAAGGCTAAGAGAATGTCAGGTTATATAGCGCCTTGATGTGTGGAGTACAAGTCACAGGAGGTTCTGCTCAAGCTTTATAACACATTGGTGAGGCCTCATCTGGAGTCCTGCGTGCAGTTTGGGTCTCCAGGCTACAAAAAGGACAAAGCAGCACAAGAAAAGGTCCAGAGAAGAGCGACTAGGCTGATTCAGGGCTACAGGAGATGAGTTATGAGGAGAAGATTAAAAGAGCTGAGCCTTTACAGTTTAAGGGAAAGAAGATCAAGAGGAGACCTGACTGAAGTGTTTGAAATGATGAAGGGAATTAGTCCAGTGGATCGAGACGGTGACTTTAAAATGAGTTCATCAAGAACATGGGGACACAACTGGAAACTAGTTTAAGGGGAAATTTCTCACAAACATTAGGAAGTTTTTCTTCACACAGATAAGCACAGACACCTGGAATAAGTGACCAGTAGACAGGATGACTTTAGGGATCTTCAAAATTCGACTTGATGCCCAGCAGTAAAACATTTGAGCCATAGATCAATTCTTGCTTTTCCCAGTGGCATTTGTTGGTGGTCATAGTTTTGAATTCAAAAGAGACAGTCAGTAGGAATAATGGGAATTCTGGGCATAAGTAAAATGCAACCCTGTACCACATCCTGTAAAAATGGCAGCTTCAATCAGCTTTTAATGTATTCTTGTACCGTTTGATAGTTGCGGAGGGTTTAGATCAAAAGCAGCATACGCATATTCGTCATTTAATTCGATATCCCGTTTAATTCTGAGCAGGGTCGTTGCTTTGAAGGAGTGTGAGGGGTGTTGGCTGGAGCCGATCTCAGCTAGCATAGGGTGCACAGCAGCAACAAACCCTGGACAAGGATGGCAGTCCATCGCGATGCAGGCAAACACTCACACACTTGCCACATCTTGGGTCCTTTAAGTGCCACCAACTCATCTAACCTGCATGTCTTTGGATTGTGGGAGGAAATTGGCACACCATGAGGAAAACAATGCAGGGAGGGCCTGGGATATGAACCTTGATCTCTTTACTGAGACTCCACGGCACTACCACTGGGCCACCGTGCCACTCTTATTTAACAATATTTTAGCAAAAGTCCATGTGTTTGGGGTGTTTTGAGCAACAGACTGGATACTTGAAATGCGGATTATGCAACACAAATTATCTGTGGCTTTTCTTTATGAACATTTTAATAATTGATTGCTGCTGTTCATTATCATTCCTCAGTAACACCTGTTCTATCAGGAATTTTGTTACCTCTGTTCCCAAAAAAAAAAATAACTAACATGTTTTCTTTTCCATAACCACACACAACACAGTGCCAGTAATATGAAACAGAATTTTTCGGCAAACATTCCTTTAAAGCCCATTTGTACTGCACCAGGTGCAAGGCCGGAGCAAAGCCTTGACATAACATGAGCTCTGAGTCAGTATATTGCAGAGATCTCACATTTACACAACAGAATAGCAGGTTTAGGTGCGCTCATTAACCTAATGGGCATGTAATGTATGTATACGTGTGTGTGTGTGTATGTGTATATATATATATATATATATATATATATATATATATATATATACACTCACCTAAAGGATTATTAGGACCACCATACTAATACGATGTTTGACCCCCTTTCACCTTCAGAACTGCCTTAATTCTACGTGGCATTGATTCAACAAGGTGCTGAAAGCATTCTTTAGAAATGTTGACCCATATTGATAGGATAACATCTTGCAGTTGATGGAGATTTATGGGATGCATATCCAGGGCACGAAGCTTCCATTCCACCACATCCCAAAGATGCTCTATTGGGTTGAGATCTGGTGACTGTGGGGGCCATTTTAGTACAATGAACTCATTGTCATGTTCACGAAACCAATTTGAAATGATTCGAGCTTTTTGACATGGTGCATTATCCTGCTGGAAGTAGCCATCAGAGGATGGGTACATGGTGGTCATGAAGGGATGGACATGGTCAGAAACAATGCTCAGGTAGCCCGTGGCATTTAAACGATGCCCAATTGGCACTAAGGGGCCTAAAGTGTGCCAAGAAAACATCCCCCACACCATTACACCACCACCACCAGCCTGCACAGTGGTAACAAGGCATGATGGATCCATGTTCTCATTCTGTTTACGCCAAATTCTGACTCTACCATTTGAATGTCTCAACAGAAATCGAGACTCATCAGACCAGGCAACATTTTTCCAGTCTTCAACTGTCCAATTTTGGTGAGCTTGTGCAAATTGTAGCCTCTTTTTCCTATTTGTAGTGGAGATGAGTGGTACCCGGTGGGGTCTTCTGCTGTTGTAGCCCATCCGCCTCAAGGTTGTGCGTGTTGTGGCTTCACAAATGCTTTGCTGCATACCTCGGTTGTAACGAGTGGTTATTTCAGTCAAAGTTGCTCTTCTATCAGCTTGAATCAGTCGGCCCATTCTCCTCTGACCTCTAGCATCAACAAGGCATTTTCGCACACAGGACTGCCGCATACTGGATGTTTTACCCTTTTCACATCATTCTTTGTAAACCCTAGAAATGGTTGTGCGTGAAAATCCCAGTAACTGAGCAGATTGTGAAATACTCAGACCGGCCCGTCTGGCACCAACAACCATGCCACGCTCAAAATTACTTAAATCACCTTTCTTTCCCATTCTGACATTCAGTTTGGAGTTCAGGAGATTGTCTTGACCAGGACCACACTCCTAAATGCATTGAAGCAGCTGCCATGTGATTGGTTGATTAGATAATTGCATTAATGAGAAATTGAACAGGTGTTCCTAATAATCCTTTAGGTGAGTGTGTGTGTATATATATATATATATATATATATATATATATATATATATATATATATATATATATATATATATATATATATATATATATATATATTATATATATAATATACTGTATAATTTTACTGTCAAATAATGCAAAGAGTATACAACACGTGCTTTGCCCTAATTCTGGGCTCATCAGGCGTACACACTCACTGCATCCCCTCTCGGGGTAGGTATCCACCATACAATCAGATTGTGATTCAGACTACGAATGCTATGAATCTAATTACCCCGATCTACATGGTGTCAAATAAACGTAAAGAGGCTTCACTTCTGACGCTGACGTCCGAGGTTCGATCCCTGAGTAAAACTATGCAACATTTTATGATCTCCTTATCACAACTGAAGAGGGCACCATGGCGGATGTTTGCCGACTTGCAGACCAACCACAAGCGTTACCTGGTAGGTAGTCACCCATACAATCAGATTGTGATTCAGACTACGAATGCCATGAATTTATATACAGTGTGTATATATATATATATATATATATATATACATATACATACATACATACATACATACATACATACATACTAGTGGGTTCCCCCCTGCTTGCTTTGCTAGTGGTGCCCATGGGTCCCAACAGGGCTGCACCAAACTCCAACTCCTATGAAGCCCTGCGGTAGTCCGAGGTGCCACTGCAACCCAGGGGGGCTGCCATCTAACGCTCCAGGGGAGGTAATGCTCTGGCCACACTTGCTCCCATGGTCCTTCCAACTTGGAGGTGTCCCGGCCGGGCCATACCAGCCATCGACAACAACATACACAGAGACAGAGAGAGGGGCAGGGCGTAGTTGTCTTGCACTCAGAAGATGAGGCTGAGTCTAAGGACTTTAGGAAAACCAGCTTTATTCAACTCAAAATAGGAACATCAAGGTTATTTATTGCAGCAGGAGCTTCCACTCTGCTACACACACACAGCAAACCAGGAAGTTCATCAAAGTACAGCTGGAGCACATCCGGGTGAAACATAAAAGGGGTCGCCTCACTCCATTCAGGGAGCCAAAGTCAGGAGGCAGAAGACAGAGCTTGCGAGAAAGGAGTGGAGGTGGCAGAAAAAAAAAAATGAACAAAAGAGAAAGTAAATATATATAAAATATAACATGGGCATGTAAGGCAACATAGAAGTTTGTCAAAGGTAGAAAATGACAGTAACCTGATTTAAATCCAATTAAGTAGACCATCCATATACTGACGAGAAAACCAAAGGGGACAAGCCCCTGAAACAAGCATGGGCTGAAGATGGCGGCATTAGACACTTGGCAGACCATGTGGGGGACCATGTAGACACTGTGTGACTGAAATGTATGCAAATACCTTTAAAGGAAAGTCTGCAATGTGCACTTTAATCACAATGTCTGAATTGTTTGATTTGTAATTTGAAACTGTGGAGCAGAGGGGGAAAATTCATAGAAAAATATGTCTTTGTCCCAAACTCTATGGAGATCTATCCTATCCTATCCTATCCTATCCTATCCTTTTGCTTGATACTGCCAGGTTAGGCTAAAACTCTGTGTGACCATGAAAGTGGAATAAGCCAGCTTAGTATGTGGATGGCACTTCATATGCCTGTCTGCTGTCCCAGCAGGATGCTTTAACATGTCTGACAGGTGAATGCTGGGTTTAGTTTAAAGTCATTTTTAGAACAGTCAGTTTGCTGTTCAGACACTTGAGATGAGGCTAATAGTTACAGAATTCAAGCCGTCTTTTTTATCTTTCCTCTTGTGGATCTGAGTAACTTTTGCAGCTCGCTCATCTACCCTTCACTGTGTGGTGAGGTTTTGAATGTCAAAATTCACCCTGTGGTGTCCCTTAGCCCAGATATTTTGTCTCCAGGGCTTTTCCTCTTCAAACCTATCACACCTTAGCTTCTCTGTGCAGTAGCCCTTGACTAGATCTATGAACACACTTTTCACTTGTTCACATACGGAAAGTGAGGCTACAGAGAAACGTGCCCTGTCATTCTGGGTGCCCTCCTCGTCCCGAGTCTCCCACTTTCTCTGCGACTCAATTGAACTGACAGGCTGGCTCATGTGTGCAATCCTGGTGTGGCACCGGAGAGGCATTTTTCAGTGATTGCGTGTCTTGAATGAGTGCGCTTGCGGTGGAATTACTTGATGCTACAGTAAATTTGAAGAAGTTGGACACAGCCTGTCCGTGATCTTGTTTCAGACGCACACAGCGCTGTTCTGAAACCGCATCAGGGCCGCAATCAGAGGCAATCAGGCTGAATTTGAGCAGCTGCTTTCACTTGGGTCGGGGATTCTTTTGATTTACTCTACTCGTCAGCTTTCATTACCAGAGAAATGGCAACTTGGCTTAAAGACTGAAACGGGCACCAGGTGTGGTAGTGCCACCCTTTCAGCCAGGGCTTCTCTGCCACATGGAGAAAAAGAAAAGGTTTGCCTTAAAAGAGAAGGGCAAAAAAATGGATTAAATTAAGATGGACTAGGAGAGTCGTAGCAAGGCTGGCTTTAGGGGGTGTAGAAGTGGCCAAAGAGACTTCCCACTTGGGGGCAAGTAGGGAAAAGATGAGGAACTGAAGATACAATAAATGAATGGGGGGTGTCCGAGTCAAATCAGTAGTCCCCTAGTGGTGAGACCCTTTAGTGCTTGGAAATCTCACAGCCTGCGGCGCCTCTGCAGACTTCAATTTACAGGAATAGCAGAGAGAAGGAATATGTAACTAACAAATGACACAAGTTGACTGCGGAGGCCCCCCGACGGCTCTGTCTCACGGGTGGGGGTAGCAGGTCACAAATGGGATTGCCAACAATTTTAATTGGAGATCTTTAAATATCTGGCTTCTAAATATGCAATGCAGCTTAATTAAGGGAAGATTAATTTCTGCTCATATTTAGAACACCTGTTTTTCATGAGTTATCGTTACCCCCACTTCCACCACACACCCACCCCATCAAAAGCATCTGGAGGGAAGAAAACAGGCATCACAGCTGGAGACAGGATGCTTGTTCCCACATACATACTGTACATTTACACACTTATCAAAACAATTCTACCCCCCATTTTGCAATACTCATTTTCGTTCATACTTTTATTTCTCGTAACAATTTTATTTAATAAACACATTAACCCCAAATCAGATTTTTCAAGAGTCACGGTTGACTCTTAGTGTCCTGTGTGCTGTTTTTTGGTATAAAGATTTTCAATCGTATACTGCAAACATGAATCCATACTGGATTTAATCAGAACCTGTGTCCTAGTTTGTTTCCACAGTGTGGCCCAGTAGGTAAGGTGCAGGACTCTAAAATGCTGGGTTTCTTGTTCAAGCCTAACCTCTGCCTTGCTGGTTGGCATTGCGTGAGTCTGTTCAGCTGCCATAAATCCTCTTTTCCTTTTGGTCCCTAGCTGGCAGTTGCTTTAGGTCATTTCCTAAACTTGTATGCTATTGAGAGTACCCATGGTTGCTGGATGTTTTTTAGACGGAGTTTCCATGCCTGGCACTCCATGGCTGCTATTCTGGCATCATCAATAGTGATTCGTCAGTTCTTCGACCGGTGTGACCCACGTTTTTATTTGGCGCCATTTGTTGGACTCTCTCCTGCGTGCCAGAGCGGCATTTGGCGGTTGCAAGTGGGGCGACTGCCCCAAGCCCTGCTCCTAAAGGGGCCCCCGTTTCGAGGTCCGCATGTCCCATTCGAGTGGATTTGTCAAGTAATATTTTCCAGTATATATATATTTGAGATGCTTCTACGAGGAACCCTTTTAAAATCCCACTTCAAGGTCAAATTCCGTACATGCACGTCTTTGAAAACATTCCATAGTCCACCTTCATCGCCCAAACAAGGTCGCCAGTATAATCCCTTCCTAAAATAAGTAGAGCCCATTAGTCGCTGGGTTGGCTTCTCCTATCTATAGAAAAAGACATTGCAGATCCAGATTGAATTACAAAGATGTCATCAACGACTTTTCCAATCAGAAGGCAGGAAAAGTGGATTTTCATCTCTGAACCTGGAAAGCGTTAAGAGATTTCATGATGATACCCCTACGCTAATTTCACACTTCCTGTTGAAACAATGAAACTCACATTATATTTCTAGGCCATAAACATGTCCGAATATTAATGCACGAAAACATGTATCTCTAATGATAATGACATCAACGTGAGTTATGACTATGACATCCTGCATATTGAGACTCAGAGTATACTTGAAATTTGGGGACTTTTCTAGATGAGGCCCTGCTAATTTTCCGCATGACACCGCATTGCATTTTGCATTGTCGTGGTATTGTCATGAATTATATTGTGTTATGTTTCAAAAATTTAGCTGAATACTGTAATGAGAAAGTCCGGTGTATGTTAACATTATTTTTATTAAATTCATACACAAGTTTCTACAGTCCACGCATACCGGTAACAGCGTTTGACTTAACCAGTCCCGCATGGGGTTGGTCAGCTCTATAGGCCCCGCACACCCCTAAGGCCGCCTCTGGCTGCATGGGTCATTTTTGCTAGTGGAGTTTGTGTGGTGGCTGGTTGTTATCCATTATACAAATGTGACCAAAACATTTGTAATCGTCATTTCTAAATCTGCTCCTCGATCATTGGCTGGTTTTCACATCTGTGCCGAATATCTGTATTTCCAAGTTGGTCTTGAAGCGAGACTCATCGAATGTGGCATAGGTAGTGCATTTGGAAGACCTCCAGTTTGGTCAGGTATGATCTGAGTAGCGTCCAAGTTTCTGATCCATAGAGGAGCTTCGGTAAGATTAGGGTTTGGAAGACGCACATCTTGGTTTTGGTGGAGATGTTGTTTTGCTTCCACAGTCACCACTTAAGGAAAGGAAATATGGTGGTTGCGTGACTAATTCAGGTGTGGACCTCTGCTGTGAATGCTACTTTCATCTCTTGTACCAACAAGTCCAGGTATTTGAATTCTTGATCATGCTCGATTTTGGTGTTATTGAATTGAGCGATAACTGGCGATCTGTCCATTGTCAGCACTTTCTTTCATCTTGTCTGCATTGGCATTGAAGCAGTAAAGCTGGGTGACACGGGGCAATATCATAAAGGATATCCGTGGCCTCCGTATGGCGCTGTGATTGGCGGACATTGAATAGGTCATAGAATGAACTGGACTCCGTGCCTCTTTTGGAATACGTTTCTCATTATGGCATCCATCACGATGTTGAAGAGCAGGGGAGAGACCACCTCTCCCTGGCAGACTCCAATTTGGATGGTAAATGCCTTGGAAAGCTCATTCCGGATCCGTATTTGACTGGATGACAGTATGTAGTTTGCCTGGAGAGGCTTGATCGCTTTCTGAGGGACAAGTTCAGTCTCCAGTGCTTTCCATATGGCTGCCCGGTGAACACTATCGAATTGTGATCAAAAGTAGATGAAAATGATGACTGTTTGTTTCCCGCATCGAATTCTTTTCTCCATCTGTTATCCGATGGTAAACATCTGGTCACAGCATCCATATTTTGGCCGTAAATATACATAACTGGTGAAACACGCTGCCCTGCAGTCCTAAAATAAAGGCACTTCATGTAGAACAAGCTGATCTTTATCATTTTAGCAAAACATTTGTTTGTTTTCTCCCTTAAAAACTATTGCTTCTTAATGATCACATGGGTGATGAAAGGTGACAAATATTTTTTTAAGTATAGTCGTCCTTCAGTGTCCATGGGGAAACTGAGTTTCAGGACCCTCTGCGGATGCCAAAATCCACAGATGCTCAAGTCCCTAATAGTGTGTGTGTGTGATATAATATATATGGGGTGGTTGTCCGAGTAACTTTAGGTCTCAACAACAGGAGAATTTTGGGGCCTACCTATTTACTTGCAGTTCCAAACAAAACAATACTTGATGGTGTAAAGAATCAAACAAAATTAGTCGCCACATAAAGATAGTAGCTGTTTTTTAATCCGGTTCTGCTGCGGGGTCGACTGATACGGACCTCCTTTGTTTAGATTGTCTCTGTTAAGTGTTGCCTCCTTCTGGGCCATTGTCCTTTTGTAGCCTAGGGACTGGAAAGGGTGGAGTCCGTTGCCCTCACTGGGAAGTTTCTTGAAACCGTGGAGGAAGAAAATGACAAGATAGTTAGCGGCAGCGCCCCTTCTCGGCCAAGGGTAGTATCGCATGCCTGGGAAGAGCTTGTATGGTGATCCTCGGACAGATGATTTGGTCTAGCTCAGGGGTCCTCAATCACAGTCCTGGAGAGCCACAGTGGCTGCAGGTTTTTGCTCCAACCCAGTTGCTTAATAAAAAGCACTTATTGCTAAAGTAACACTTCTGCTTCACTTTAGTGATTTTGAGCCCTTATTGCTTAATTTTGTCTTAAACAGCTATTTTAATTGCTCCTTATTATCAATAACCTGCAAATGACAAGAGAGAGCAGCATTTCTCCATTTAGCTTATTTACACTTACACCTGTGTGTATTTATCTGCACTATTGGGTTTAATTAAATACTTGGAAGAAAAATGAAGAGAAAAAAGTGAAGGACTGAGAATTACTCGTCCATTTTAGCCTAGATAGAAAGAGAAAGAAAATCTAGGATATGAGAATGACCTGACATAGCAGAGTTAATTTCATTTCATAGCTTGCTAGTGCTTTATTGGCAAGAATTGCTTTCTAATTAAGCAACCAGGTCAGAACAAAAACCTGCAGCCACTGCGGCTCTTTAGGACTGGGATTGAGGACCCCTGGTCTAGCTCAATATTTATAGAGCATGTCCAGACTGTATCAGGTAAGCTGATTTGTGCTTTCTGTTAAATAAAACAAAGTTGCAGTACCTATTAAAAGTGTTCACCTCATTGGAAATTTTATTCCTAATACACGTTATGTCGCCATAAAATGTCATGCCATTTTCTAACCTACGTAATCCTGACCAGCACTGTTGTGGGGGACGGAAGTTAGGGGGAATTGGTTGAGTAGGATCTGGAGCCTATCCCAGATAGCATAGGCTGCAAGACTGAAACAAGGGTGCCAGTCCATCACAGGGCAAACACACACACACACACTGAACACAGACAAGGGCCAATTTAGCATCGCCAATTCACTTAACCTGCATGTCTTTGGGCAATTGGAGGAAACTGGATCGATCCGAGGAAACCCACAAGGGTCGTCTTCTTTTTTTTTTTTTTTTTGTTCTTTATCTCGCCTTATACAATTTTTTCATATTATGAATTTGTTAGTTTTCGCATACCCCTTGGGGTTAGAGCGCAGGGTCAGCCATTGTACAGCGCCCCTGGAGCAATTGAAGGTTATGGGCCTTGCTCAAGGGCCCAGTAGAATAGGATCTCTTTTGGCAGTGACGGGGATTTGAACCGGCAATCTTCAGGATACCAGCGCAATTTTTTTTTTTTAAACTTGTTTTGAAAAGATGTATTTTGTTAACACTTTGTTTTTGTTATGTTGTGCGTATTGTCACAAACAAGCATTGGAGTCGCATTGTGGAGATAAGGACATAGAAACGAGACCACTAAAAATCTCCTTTAGCCCACAATCCAGAGGACTAAGCCCACTAAAGTCACTTCTGGCTTTGTTCTGAAGAACATCTCTCTTCTGTCCAGTGGATTAGTTAAAAGAACCAACTTGCCAGAGGTCTGTGTTCGTTTACATACTGGAGAAAGAAAAGTATGGAGCTCCACAAAAGAAGGCATCTCTAATAACATCCATGATAATTGGACTGAGACTTTTGTTTTCTTTTTCCTGTTCTTTTGTTTTGATTAAACGAGGTACTGCAGGTCCCCAACATTTTATTTCAGTGTGAAGATATAGAAGAGACAGTACAAAATAAAGGGTTGGGGCTCCCAGAGAATGCTGTTTATTAGCAACGATGCTAAGAAATGTGAGGAGATAAACAGAAGGCAGTTTTAAGCTGGACAGTTTAGTGATAGGGTCCTGGTAGATGCATCTGTGAAAAGAAAATCGTCATCTACAAAGATGAAAATTATGCCTTTTCAGATGGGAGTCCAATACAGAATTGATTCAAACATGGCCGAACTTTCAATCAGGAAGGGGCGACATACAACAGAAGTGATGCCAGCATTGAAATGGCCATCGATCTTCCATTCTGCAGAGGGAGGAAGAAAGAAACATTTAGTTTGATGGGAAACTAACAAAGAAAGAAATGCACTTCTATTGCAATGCTAAAATAACTCATCAATATTCATGAGTGGGGTGGAGCCTCCAATGAAAAACACAGTTGCTGTGCATTGGTGATGGTTTCAAAATATGTCACGTGAAGGACGTGCACTAAATCTTCATCAGTACAGCAGCAGACATAGATGTAGCTTTCCAACTGCTTTTATGTTGACGTTTTGGTATTTACATGTTTCACTTGCACGTGATAACATCTTTTCTTATTGAAAAAAATTCAATGTTTTTGCCTTGTGTTTCCTGATGTAAAACATAACGCTAAAGGGGTTAACCTCAATTTCATTTAACCTTATTGAATTTACAGTCACATGAAAAAGTTTGGGAACCCCTCTCAGCCTGCATAATAATTGCGTCTCCTTTCAACAAGAAAGATATCAGTGGTATGTCTTTCATTTCCTAGGAACATCCGAGTACTTGGGGTGTTTTCCATACAAAGATTTCAGTGAAGCCGTATTTAGTTGTATTAAATTAAATCAAATGTGAAAAACTGGCTGTGCAGAAATGTGGGTCCCCTTGTCATTTTGCTGATTTGAACGCATGTCACTGCTCAATGCTGATTACTTACAACACCAAATTGGTTAAATTAACGCGTTAAAGTTTGGACTTTATAGACCGGTGTGTCCAATCATGAGAAACAGTATTTAAGGTGGTCAATTGCAAGTCGTGCTTCCTTCCCTTTGACTCTCCTCTGTAGAGTGACAGACAGCATGGGATCCTCAAAGCAACTCTCAAAAGATCTGAAAACAAAGATTGTTGAGTCTAATGGTGTAGGGGAAGGCTACAAAAAGTTATCTGAGAGGTTTGAACTGTCAGTTTCAACTGTAAGGAATGGAATCAGGAAATGGAAGGCCACAGGCACAGTTGCTGTTAAACCCAGCAGGTCTGGCAGGCCAAGACAAATCCAGGAGCGGCATATGAGCAGGATTGTGAGAATGGATACAGACAACCCACAAATCACCTCCAAAGACCTGTAAGAACATCTCGCTGCAGGTGGTGTATCTGTACATCGTTCTACAATTCAGCGCAATTTGCACAAAGAACATCTGTATGGCAGGGTGATGAGAAAGAAGCCCTTTCTGCACTCACACCACAAACAGAGTCGCTTGTTGTATGCCAATGCTCATTTAGACAAGCCAGATTCATTCTAGAACAATGTGTTTTGGACTGAGGAGACAAAATTGGAGTTATTTGGTCATAACACAAAGCAGTTTGCATGGCGGAAGAAGAACACCGCATTCCAAGAAAAACACCTGCTACCTACTGTCAGATTTGGTGGAGGTTCCATCATGCTGTGGGGCTGTGTGGCCAGTTCAGGGACTGGGGCCCTTGTTAAAGTCGAGGGTCGGATGAATTCAACACCAATATCAACAAATTCTTCAGGATAATGTTCAGGCATCAGTCACAAGTTGAAGTTACACAGGGGTTGGATATTCCAACAAGACAATGAACCAAAATACAGTTCGAAATCTACAAAGGCATTCATGCAGAGGGAGAAGTAGAATGTTCTGGAATGGCCGTCACAGTCCCCTGACATGAATATCATCGAAAATGTATGGGATGATTTGAAGCAGGCTGTCCATGCTTGGCAGCCATCAAATTTAACTGAACTGCAGATATTTTGTATGGAAGAATGGGGTCAAAACTACCTCCATGCAGAATCCAGACACTCATCAAAGGAGGACAGTGTCTAGAGGCTCAACTAAGTATTGATGTCATATCTCTGTTGGGGTGCCCAAATGTATGCACCTGTCTAATTTTGTTATAATACATATTGCATATTTTCTGTTAATCCAATAAACTTAATGTCAATGCTGAAATACTACTGTTTCCATAAGGCATGTCATATATTAGAAGGAAGTTTTCATATGACTGTACAGTGCTGTCGTACAACTTGTCACACACACTTGTTACACTCATATCCTCTGTCACACATGCGTTTTGGAGGACTCCCTCATGGGCTCTGTTGAGGTGTGTAATAACCTGCCGGGACAAAAGAGGGCTCCGCTGCTGTCATCATCATCTTCTGTTTGTCCCCTGCAGTGCCGTGAAACATCCCATTGAAGGCACCTAGTCCTGCCACTTCCAGTCCAACCATCATAAATCCCTGGCGCCCCGGAAGGAGTTGTCATTTTTGTTTCAAGCAAGCCATAGGACGGAGCTCAGTGAAGCCAGACCGCTTTTTGATACATTAATACCCCAAACCAATAGAGGAGCACCAAGACGTGCCTTTTTCATTCTGTCTTTTTATTTTCTCGTATACAAAGTATAGGGAAAGTGCTGTAATCGTCCAAAGATTCGATTTTGATGAATCTCATCATTTTAGACCTCCCCCGGAATTAAATCTATGTGTGTGTTTATAAACACGATAACTTGAGTACGCTTTCAGTTAGGTCAACCAAATTTTGTATACAAGTGTTAGGTACACAACGCAGATTTCTATCAACTTTTGAGCTATTTTTCGCTAACTGGAAGTGGTTCTTTACCTTTTATTCATGCAGCTTCAGAGTCCGATTTATTCAACTTTACTTTTGTAATAATTGTTCATATATACAGTATTATTAATTTGATTTGGTTTGGTCTTGATGGTTCTTTAATGTACATAATATGAAAATATAACCATTGTCTCGTGGTTTACTCCTGAAATATCCATCCCCATATCTGTGTATACGAGAAAGTCTCAGGGAGTCCACTCCCTTTTTTTTTTTCTCTTGTCCTCGGACGAAGAAAGGGGACGACCTGGTTGGTGTCCCAAAAATTCACACTTTTTGAGTCTGTCATTAATCCTGTACCCGACCACACCACCTATTACACACCTTCATTTTTAATCCTGCTATAGTCCTTCAGTTTAATGAATATTTTATGTACCACACTTCAAGCATCACGTGCAGCTTACTGGCCACCGCTTCTTTTCTTGTTATGGACCTGTAAAGCCATCATTACACTTGACCACCAAAAGACAACTGAAATAATTAATCTGTGATCTCTAAACTCAGCAAAAAGGTTCTGCGTGACCAAACGGTGTCTGCCAATGCCAGGCAACGCATGTGGGTCTTGGTCTTGTCCAATTTCCAAAGTGAAAACAGCCGGCTGGTACCAAAGCCGATTATTAGTAGAATTATTATTCGGTGACATGATCCTTATCTGCCTGTTTAGTGCTTTGTCTTTGAGGTAATTGTGTGCATGCAACTCTATAATGGAAATAATCATAGGAAAAAATGACTCGTATTAGAAGAAAATTGTCTCAAAAACTGTAATTGAACATGATTTCGGAGCTTTAGGGCCAGCAGACCACCAAAGCAATAATTGTTAGAATTGAAAGATAAAACAAATTCAAAGCAACTTTGTAATGGTGCAGATCTGATTTGCTTGATGAGGATGAACAAATGTTTGGAAGCGTTTTTTTTTTTTCTTCCCTTTTTAGTTAACTAAGCCCAAAAGCTCATGTCTCTCTTGGGGTGGTAGAGTGGGGGGGCTGCTCATCAGCTACGCGTATATGCACTCCCGCTCCAACTGTCATGTTTCTAATTAGCATCCTTGCTGGTTCCCTGGTGCTGTGCTGCTTCCCCCTTCTCTTCTGTGTGATTTCCATTTACCTTCTCCATCCTGCTGCACAGATACATGTGCGCGTGACCATGCATGTGGGTGGCCCTCTGGTTTGCATTTGTTGCTATTATTAATATCAGGAGCCTGATGGAGTGAACATAGAAGTCGTTGGACAGCTGAGTGTTTAATTTCTGTTGTTGCTCTGAAGCAAAAAGTAGAAGAAGATATTTTAAAGAATCTGATCCCCCAGTCCGATACACTATCCTGTGCAACACCCCTTTGTGGCTGGGGTCCTGGGCATCTTCAGGTGACATCAATTAAATTATTTTCCCAGTGTTAGGAAATATCCATTTTATGACCACGTTTTTTTTTGTTTTTTTTTTTACTTTCTCATATACTAATTATAGTGAAAGTATTGTAATCGTCCAAAGTTTCGATGTCAAGATTTTGATGAATCTCAACGTTTTAGAACTCCCTGACTTTCCCGTATAGGAAAAGTATTGAAATCCTCCAAAAATTCAATTTCGAGATTTTGATGGATCTCGACGTTTTAGACCTCCCTGACTTTCCCCGTATACGAAGTATAGGAAAGTATTGAAATCCTCAAACAATTCAGTTTCGAGATTTTAATGAATCTCAGCGTTTTAGACCTCCCTGACTTTCCTGTATACGAAGTATAGGAAAGTATTGAAATCCTCTAACAATTCAATTTCGAGATTTTGATGGATCTCGACGTTTTAGACCTCCCTGACTTTCCCGTATAGGAAAAGTATTGAAATCATTTTTGGAATTATATCTGTGTGTGTGTGTGTATGTAAACATGATAACTTAAGTACGCTTTCAGTTAGGTCAACCAAATTTTGCATACAAGTATTCGGGTATAAAACTTTGATTTGTATCAACGTTTGAGCTAGTTCCGCTAACCGGAAGTGGTACTTTACCTTTTATTCATGCAGCTGCAGAGTCCGATTTATTCAACTTTACTTTTATAATAATTGGTTCAATATATTATTAATTTGATTTGTTGTTGATGGTTCTTTAATGTACATAATATAATAATTGTTTTGTGGTTTACTCCTCAAATATCCACCCCAATATCTGAGTATACCAGAAAGTCTAGGGGAGACCACTCCCAGTGTTTATTCCAGTACAGGTTGCATGGAGCCAAAGCTTGTCGTGGTAGCATTGAGCACAGTTAAGCAACCAATACTAGTTAGGATACCAACCCATGAAGATATCCTCAACTTCACTCACACTCATCACATTCATATAATCAACCCAACATTGGATGCATTGGGTGCCATCCAGAACATTTGGTTTAGTTTACACAAAAAAAAAAAAAAAAATCAATCCCCTGTTTGTTCCAGATACAAACTCTGTCCTGGAAACGTGAAAGGAAAGCAGGAGGCAGCCCTGAATGAGATGTTCATGTCAGGATTCCGTTCATGATTGCCTTTTTTTTTTGTTAGGATTTAATTATTTGTGTACATTTTCTTTTGTTGTTAGTTTTCTGGTTTAGACTGATATTAAAGTATTTCTTATTTATTTACGCTTTCCCGTGACTTCATTTTGTTTTTAGGCGGACATCACCGTTTTGTGTACTTTGTTACTTGTTGCCATGCGGTTGCTAGTAGGCTGAATCTACTTTGGGTTTGAGAGTAACAGCAACTATACTACTTTGGAAGGTACTTACAGTGGTCATCCTTCCATGACAGAACCTAACTTTTCAAAGTGCCATCAGGTTGAGATTTTCAGGTCTTTAGTGTCTTATCGTCCATTGTTTGGTGTCTTGTTCCATGTCTCTGTGGTTGTTTCTCTAAAGAAAAACATCATCTTACGTCTTTACCTCCACGTCCACTTCTTAAGAAAATGAAAATTAAGAGGAGACATGGCTGAAGTTTTTAAAATTTTGAAGGGAATTAGTCCAGTGGATTGAGACGGTGACTTTAAAATCAGTTCATCAAAAGCATGGGGACACAGTTGGAAACTTGTTAAGGGGAAATTTTGTACAAGCATTAGTAAGTTTTTCTTCACACAGAGAACCACAGACACCTGGAGTAAGCGAAAAAGTAGTGTGGTAGACAATAAGACTTTAGGAACCTTCGAAACTCGACTTGATGTTAATTTGGAGGACTTAAGTGGACAGGACTGGTGAGCTTTATTGGGCTGAATGGCCTATACTTCTCTAGAATGTTCTAATTTTGTAATGTCCTAATGTTCTTGATGACAAACCCATTTTAAAACAACAGTTGACCTCCATTATTACTGTTTTTTAGAAATGGGGAGAAGAGAACATGGCCGTGATATCTGTGTCAATCAGCAGCTACCCTCTAAAACACACGTAGCTCTGATCTCTCTCTCAAAAACGTCAAACATTACTCCTTAACATTCTGTAGATAATAGTGTCTGCTGAACAAACAGGTATCGCTAGCTAAGCGGAGGTAAGTTGCGCTCCAACACGTGGCGAGAGCTAGAGTGACTTGAACGGAGGCTGGCGCGTAAGTGAGGACAGCCCCCCCGCCTCCCTAATCCTGAGGCCCCCAACCTCAGCCTGCTGCCCCTCTCTCGGATTTACACAAATAAATTGGTGCCACAAGCAAACTATGGTACTTTTGCAACTTCTCTCATCATGCAAATCAACTGGAATTTTCAAGCAAATTATAGAAAAAGAACCCAATCTAAATCCATTAAGTAGTTCTCTTGTGAAAAGCAGACAGACATACAGACATTGGATTTTATATATATAATGTTTATATTTAGATGTGATTTAGATTGGGTAGTAAGCAAAATCCTCCGCATCGAGAGGAGTCAGATGAGGTGGCTCGGGCATCTGATCAGGATGCCTCCTGGACGCCTCCCTGGTGAGGTGTTCCGGGCACGTCCAACCGGGAGGAGGCCCCGGGGAAGACCCAGGACACGCTGGAAGGACTATGTCTCCGGCTGGCCTGGGAACATGGGATTCTCCCGGAAGAGCTGGAAGAAGTGGCCGGGGAGAGGGAAGTCTGGGCTTCTCTGCTTAAGCTGCTGCCCCCGCGACCCGACCCCGGATAAGCGGAAGAGGATGGATGGATTTAGATGTGACAGATGGGAAATAGGATTTTTTCAACAGGTAAGAAACTCGCAAATGCTTCTTGAGATTGGGACACCCAATTAAACAATTTGTAGGGAAAAATGCCACCCAAATTAGCCAAGTTATAATGTAACGTTAACCTTTCGCCTCATTCAATAAATATCAAAATAAGTAACCAAACCAGACTTTGTATGTTTGTGATCAAATTGTATTTGAAGTAATGTGATTACAGTCAACCCTTTATCACGGTTAATCCTTTCCAGACTCTAAATGAATTTCCGCGAAGTAGGATTCTTTATTTATAAATCGAATATTTTCGCAGTTAGAGCATAAAAAACCTGTTTACGACCTTCTAAATACAGTAATCCCTCCTCGATCACGGGGGTTGCGTTCCAGAGCCCCAACGATAAGGTGAAAATCCGCGAAGTAGAAATCATATGTTTTTATGGTTATTTTTATATATTTTAAGCCCTTATAAACTCTCCCACACTGTTAACATTATTAGAGCCCTCTAGACATGAAATAACACCCTTTAGTCAAACGTTTAAACTGTGCTTCATTACAAGACAGAGATGGCAGTTCTTTCTCACAATTAAAAGAATGCAAACATATCTTATCTTCAAAGGAGCACCCGTGAAGAGCAGAGAATGTCAGAGAGAGCGCTCGCTAAGAAAAGCAAAAAATCAATACGTGCTTTTAAGTATACAGAAGCACCGCTTTAAGTATACAGAAGCACCGCGACAAAGCGGCATTTTGTAGAGGAGCGTCCTAGGCAAACAGCCACTGTGTAAACAGCCCCCTCTGCTCACACCCCCTCCGTCAGGCAGAGAGAGTGAGAGAGACAGAGAGAAGCAAACAAAACAAGCGCCACGCGGGAAGCATATCTTATAGCATTGAGGAGTTTTAGTTAATATGTAATACATGCTCTGATTGGGTAGCTTCTAAGCCATCCGCCAATAGCATCCCTTGTATGAAATCAACTGGGCAATCAAACTGAGGAAGCATGTAACCTAAATTAAAAGACCCATTGTCCAGAAAGCGAACCAGCGAAAAATCTGTGATATATATTTAGATGTGCTTACATTTAAAATCCGCGATAGAGTGAAGCCGCGAAAGTCGAAGCGCGATACAGTGAGGGATTACTGTATATACTTTAATGTATTTAATGAGCTTTTTTTCACAAACAAGCTCATAATTATGATATTCACCTGTTGGTTTTTTTTTATTTGCTTATAGTTGTTATGGTGTTGACAGCTAAACAATCATTTTTGACATTGGGTTTTTTGTTTTGATTTTGTTATCTAATAATTAAAATATTTTTGTGTCTTTCTCCCGACACAATTCTCATTATTATTCTCTGCCTGAAAAGGGTGCAGTGCCCCAACTTGGTAAGGGATGAGGTGCTGCCACAAGCAGAGGAGTTTAAGTATCTCGGGATCTTGTTCACAAGTGAGGGACGAAGGCAGTGGGATATTAATAGGTGGGTCGAAGTCACGTCCGCGGACATTGAACTGGTCATTTATAGTGAAAAAAGAGGCGAGCAGAAAGACGAAGCTCTTGATTTACTGGTCAAACTACATTCCTACCGTCAAGTCAGGTCACAAACGTTGGGTAGTGAGCAAACGAACTCAATCAAGCGGCACAAATGAGTTTCCGTCTTGGAGATGGGGTGAAAATCTCAGACATTTGGGAGGAACTTAAAATGGAGCCTCTGCTTCTCTACATTGAAAGGAGTCGATTGAGGTGGCTTGGGTATCTGATTAGGATGCCTCCCTGGGGACGTATTGTGGGAATGTCCCACTGGGAGGAGAGTTTGGGGGCAGTCCTAAAACATGCTGGAGAGATCATATTTCCCAGCTGACCTGAAAACACCTCCGTATCCTACTTGAGCGCTTGGACGAGGTGGCAGGGAAAAGGGATGTCTGGGTATCATGGCTTAAAACTGCTCTTCCTACCATCCAGATCTGAATGAGTGGCAGAAGATGGCTGGATTTTATTATTTCGGACCCTGCCGTTTTGTGGTGTGATTGCTTCTTCATTGCTATGGAAATCAGAACTGAAGTATTCGGTAAAGGGTCAACAACGTGTATTTTGGATCATTGTAAAAATATGTGTGTGTTTTTGAATTTATGCTTTTCTGGGGAACTAATTTGGCAAAGATTAAACAAAAATATGAGATTAAGACTGTGGTGGTGTTGTTTTTTTTTTGGTTTTATTGCAAATAAATATCTTCTGGTGACAAATTAGCCTTGTGTTTAGGCAAAAGTTTAATCTTTTGGCCTCCAGTAAAATCTTTCTACTTTGTCCAAACACAAAACTTATCTTTAATTGCTCTTTTCATGGATCACATAGGGCTGCATAGTGGTGCAGTGGTAGCGCTGCTGCCTCGCAGTTAGGAGACCCGGGTTCGCTCCTCCGGTCCTCCCTGCGTGGGTTTCCTCCCACAGTCCAAAGACATGCAGGTTAGTGTGTGCTTGGTGGGTGTGTGTGTGTGTGTGTGTGCCCTGCAGTGTTTCCTGCCTTGTGCCCTGTGTTGGCTGGGATTGCCTCTAGCAGACCCCCGTGATCCTGTGTTAGGATATAGCAGGTTGGATAATGGATGGATGGATCACATACCAAAATTAACAGCAACCTTATATTTGTCTCAAAATGCTGAGCAGAAATTCACACAAACCGAACACCGTAGATAGGTGAGAAGTCACTAAAAACTCCAAAATTTCCCATAACACGTGGACACTGCATAATTTCCTTCATAGATTTCTAACACTTCAGTCATGTCTCATCTTAAGGCCTATTTGGACTCGAGTGGTTTTACACAAGGTTGGTGCGGAAAAATCAGCGGCACTGCTTTACTTTGTACCAGGATGTCCCAGTTAACCTTTAGATAACATATGGGTACCATCAGTTCAGACCACAGGTCTCTGAGATCTGTGAGGTTTATTCCATAGTACTTTATTTATTTATTGTATGTATTTGTTTGTTTTAATCTTTTATTAAAAGACTGCATGTAACACTGCATATAATCAAGTCAAGCTTAACAAAAATAAATTCAATTCTACCCCCACCCACGAGTAAGAGAGGAAGGCCAACAGCCACAGTAAAACTTTTGAGAGTAGTAAAGTGAGAAAGGAGTCCTTCTCCCCAAATATAAATGCTTATTAAAAAATGTTATTGATTAGAGCCTTCCAGGTTTTTTTTTTAATTTTTGAACAGATCCTCTACGTGAGAATCTGTTTTTTTTTTCAATTTCAAATAGTATATAACAATAGTTACCCACTGACTTTAAAGAGGTGGATTAGGATTCTTCCAATATTACATTATTTTAATCAAAATGGCTAATTTAAAGCCATGAATTGACACAACTGAAAATATCTAAACGATGCAAACCTGCTGACAGGAAGAAAACATCACTGCCATGTAAGCAACCTGACGTGGAGACGAGAGGAGACGACTGTTAATAGTGAGCAGGTGTATGCCAGGCTTGGCATGTTATTATTCTGAAAACAAAGACAACAAGAAAAGTATACAGATCTGGCAACTGCACTTACAGACGATCGCTTCTGCCCGTACCGAGGGACTATGCCTCCCACACTCTCAAAGAGGCTAGAGTCGACTGCAGGAACCCCACACTTTTGCCAGGAGCTCTCCTTCGAATGTTGTATTACTGTGACTATCCAGTCGATATTAAAAGAATCAAGGTGTATCCTTTCTTTAGTATTATTTTTCTCTTTCTTTATCGTAGAATCACTTCTGTACCACTAGTGAAGGATATAATATTAAAGGGATGAACATATGGTATACTGTACATATGTGTATGTGAACGTATAAAATATGTGATGTCGGACCGCGTATTTGACTAAGCAAGTTGAGAAACTGGGCCTGAATTTTTATATTTGTGCATGCATACACAGTATACGTTTATTTAAGTATATGAGAATTTAGTTCCAACATCACTGCCTGATTAGATAGATAGAAAGGCACAATAAGAAAGAAAGAGAACAAACTTTATCTCTAGGGGAAAAAAATGTAGGTGGCTCACTATCATTAAAAGGACTGCATGTCTTTGCCCCACATGGGTGGAATTCAGCTTTCAAAGTTTTAAAGTAGCCCATTCTTTTGCTTGTGGCATGGGGGTACAAGTCAGGAATCCATTCTTTATGGGTTATCAGTCAACTCTAGGTGATACAGTTGGTATCAGTATGCAACCAAAAGTAATGGGATGACCAGGAGGACTAGAACTAGATAGAACTTTATTTGTCCCCAGGGGATCTTTTTACAGAAGCCCAATACATAGATAGACAAGTCAATCTATATACAGACATAAAACGATCTGAACGCGCAGCTGAATGACTAAAAAGGAAGAAAAATGAAAAATAAAATATCTCTGCCTTGGCAGTCCAAGTGAGGCACTATACAGGTGAACTGCTGTTGGTATAAAGGAGCCCCCTTAGTGTTTGTTCACACACTTCTGCTGAATGATTTGCTGGCTGAAAGTCCTCAGTGTTGGTGTTCCAGAGAGAGGATGTGTAGCGTTGTTCATAATGGCACTCAGTTGTGTCTTCATTTTCTCCTCCTGTACGACCTCCAGGGGGTCAAGAGTGTGCCCTGTAGTTGAGCCTACCCTTTCAGTTAGCCTGTTGATTCAGTGGGCCTTTCTTGAAGTGATGTTACCAGCCCAGCACACCGCACTGGCCATCATTGATTTGTAGAAGATGTGAAGGATGTCACTACTAACCACGCCTGGACAAACTTGTTAAGAAGGCAGGCTCCATTGTAGGATTAAAGTTGGACAGTTTAACATCTGTGGCAGAGCGACGGGCACTAAGCAAACTCCTGTCAATCATAGAGAATCCACTGCATCCACTTAACAGTGTCATCTCCAGACAGAGGAGTAGCTTCAGTGACAGACTTTTGTCACCGTCCTGCTCCACTGACAGACTGAGGAGATCGTTCCTCCCCCACACTATGCGACTCTTCAATTCCACCCGGGGGGGTAAATGCGAACATTAATTTTATTTTAATTTTTTTCATTTTTATTACTATTTAATTTAATATTGTTTCTTTGTATCAGAATACTGCTGCTGGATTATGTGAATTTCCCCTTGGGATTAATAAAGTATCTATCTATCTATCTATCTATCTATCTATCTATCTATCTATCTATCTATCTATCTATCTATCTATCTATCTATCTATCTATCTATCTATCTATCTATCTATCCAGCCTTGACTGTTTAAGAAGACTCCCAATAAAAGTAACATTTGAAAAGGCAATTCAGAGAGAGACACCCTTCTAAGTAGGTTGAGTGTGCAATGGCTGTGAAAAACACACTACCCCCATTAAAGGAACGCAGTTTCCTAAGGAAAAAGAGCCAGCTCTGCCCTTTCTTGTATAGTCCGTGTGTGTCGCGAGACCAGTCCAGCCTGATATTAATGTGGACCCCAAGTACTTGTATGAGTTCACCACCTCTGTTGTAAAAACAAGCCAAAGACATTAAACCCAAAGTTGTACCCTTTAGAATCGTAGCGGGAACGAAGTCCGTCAGGAACTGAGAGATCTTCAAAGACAAAAAAGAAACAAATAGTTGCAACAGTGTTTTTTTTTTTTTTGTAGGAATCTAAAAAATAAATACAGTTGCAACATGCCGACTGTGGTGATGACAACATCATTCGTGTAAGTTCTGAGGCCGCGCTTTCTGTGACAACCTCAACCCAAAATTGCTGCGACGGGAAGTAACCAAAATCATGGCAAGCCATTTCAAAATCTATATATATTGTAAAGACGCTGAACGCAGACCCAAGGGGACGTGGCTGCTCCTCCGAAACCCCCTCTTAAACAGTGATTCAATGGGAAACAAATACAGTTTATTATCTCCTCTTTATTAGATCAGCTGCAGGCTTGCTGCTGCTGCCGCCGCTGTGTCGTGTGATCTGCATCTCGCGCAGGCTTCGAACATTTAAAAGTCCGCAGCTTTCTTTTTGGTCTCACTGCCTTGTCTCTCTTCCCCCAGACATCATCTGCTTTATTCTTTATGCTTTATTATGCTGAAGAGAGACAAGGCAGTGAGACCAAATATATATAAAATCCAATGTCTGTCTGTCTGTCCGCTTTTCACGAGAGACCTGCTTAATGGATTTAGATCGTGTTTTTTTTTTTTCTCTAATTTGCTTGAACATTCCGGTTGATTTTGCGACTTCTCTCATTGCGCTAATATCATACTTCGCTTGCGGTACCAAATTATATACATGAATCCGAAAGAGAGTCGAGGGGAGAAGGGGGTGTGGACTTCCTCACTCACGTGCCAGCCTCCGTTCAGGTCGCTCTACCTCTCACCACATGAGGTTGGGGGCCTCAGGATTAGGGAGGTGGGCGGGGCTATCCTCACTTATGTGCCAGGCTCCGTTCAAGTCCCTCTACCTCTCACCACATGTTGGAGTGCACCTCGCCCCCGCTTAGCTAGCAATACCTGTTTGTTCAGCAGACATTATCATCTAGAGATTGTTAAGGAGTAACGTTTGACATTTTTGAGAGAGAGATCAGAGCTCCGTGTGTTTTAGAGGGTCGCTGCTGATTGTCAGAGATATCACGGCCATGTGCTTTTCTCCCCATGTGGGGGACGCAGTTTCCCAACAGAGCTGAACACGATCACATACAGTGCCAATGTATGACGCTGGAGTGTATATACCTTCCGCTTGGCCAGAATTACATTTTTACATTTTTTTGTATTGATTTTTAAAGTTTGTCCTGTTTCCCTACTAAGTGGGCGGAGCCACGGGGGACAGCTAGTATGAAATAATGTAAAAACGATTAGAAAGTAACACTGGCACACACTTACACATCCACTCACTGGGATAGCAGTTGTACCTCTGGGATGTTGTTGGAGACTGGAAGTGTTTGCAGATGCAGAGAGAACATTCACAATCCATGCAGGTTTTGATTTGGGCAAAAATTCCGACTCTGATCCCTGGACCAGGTGTTCTAAGCGTGTGCCAGCGTTTCACCCCTCTTATACATATAAATATGTAAATAGAATACAGTATGCACTTAAATGCTAGCTATTGGATCTGCCTTCTTTTCTGGAAATCAACCATCTGATATTCATTTGGTGTGGAAGACAAACACACTGATGAAAAAGTGTACACCACAGGATACAGTCTGGCTCGGAGAGAGACGGTCCCGTTCTTTTGTATATATTTAGAACATTATATGTTGTGGCGCAGATGGACTAAATTTAAGAATTAAATAGAAAAATTTGATTTTGCGTTATGTAAACATGAACCGCATGGGAAAAGTCTATCATTTACTCTTGCCTTTTTCTGAGGATTTCCAGGGGAATCTCTGGCAAGTGTGGGTCAGAGCGATGGAGGAAGTGGCTTTTGTGTGTCGGCTCCACATTCCAGTTCTCTGTTTGCTGCCCTGTGTTGCGCCAGCCTAACCAGCGCCCAATTCTGCTTTTGTGGTCCACACAATGGTTTACGTACATAGAGGGTCTCTTTCCGAAGCCTAAATAAGAGAAGTAAACAAAAATATATTCAGAAAGATCAAATGAGCTGGAGCAGTAATGAGAAGCTGCAGATCAGGGCCATTGCAGAAACCTACACCTTGATGAGAATGAATAAATAAATAGAATGACGGGTGTGCATACATAACAATAGGAGCTCGGTGACGTTAACTCGATGTGGCAGAGGCATTTTGCTGCTCTTCTGGTATTGTTTGTCATCTGAAGATGAGAAGAATGAGTGAGGTAAATTAGTACTGCAGGAAAACATTCAGCTGAACAGTCCATTAGGATACACAAAAAAGGAAACACCCTGAATATCGATGTATTATTCTTTGTTTGTCTGAAAGCATCTAGTAAATTATCATTAACCACAGGTAGAATGGAAATGTTGTGATGCATGTGTGCCAGAGGGTCAACTTCCTGGCTTATCAGAGGTAAGCACTACCACTCCAGCACACCAGGGTGGCGCTGTTGGTGACAGGATTGTCTCTTTTTCACTAAGGACCTAGTTAGGAAACAACTGAGGAAGCTACACACAGGAAAAGGTGCGTCTCCTCTCCTCTCCCCGTCAGGTTGCTTACGTGGCAGTGATGTTTTCTTCCTGTCAGCAGGTTTGAATCTTCGAGTTCTTAAGGCCTGTGCTGGCCATCATTGTGGTGTCCTCAGTCACCTGCTCAGTGTGTCCCTAAGGCTCCACTGCTGTGAAAAACACCGGACTTTCAGCCAGCGAATTCATCAGCAGACGTGAGTCAAGAAATGATAAGTGGGCTCCTTTATACCAACAGCAATATGTCTGCATAATGCCTCACTGTGACAGCCAAGGCAGAACCTTTTTCTTTTGTAGTCATTCTGGTGAAGGTATGTGTTTGTGCGTGTGTGTGTGTATATATATATATATATATATATCTATATATATATATATATATATATATATCTATATATATATATCTATATATCTATCTATATATCTATATCTATATATATATATATCTATATCTATATATATATATATCTATATCTCTATATATAGATATAGATATATATATATATATAGATATCTATACAGTATATATATATATATCTATATCCATTATATAGTGCCTTTCACAGCTGGTCTGTGTTTCATTCTTGATGTTAAATAGACTCTGTGTTTCGTGTTCATGTCTACATGTTACACTGAGTCCCAGCGTCCTTGCACTTCTTACCCACATCTGAATGTGGGTGAACGGTTGTCATTCTGAGACTTACATTATATTAAACTTCTACGCAAGGCTTTTTAGTTTATTCTGACAATAGTCTGTGAAGCAGGGACTCGGTCCTCACTGGTTCTTCTCACTTGTTTGTCCTTGCACTTGTTTAACTAATATCTATCCTTTCCATCCTTTATTTTCATGAGGCTAATCAATTCAAAGAAGATGCCCCTTTGCATTTGTTGCAATGTGTTCTTCAAACAGCTTGTACAAAAGCAAATATTCTGGTCCACTTCACACGTGTCAGTGATTTGTTTATGGAAATGGTGCCTCATTTGCAGTGCTACGCTGTTTTGGCAATTAAGATCTTTTTCTTCTAGTCTGACCAGAACAGCAGCAAGTTGGCTGGAGGTTGGTTGAAATTTTGGAAGGCTGCAGTACTCAAGTATCAGGGGTTCAAATACGGGTGAAATGCTTTCAATTTGACCTGTCGAACATGAGAAAAAATACATGCTTATACATAAACTAGCTTGGCTGAAATCAAAGCAATCAATGTAGACCTCAGCATTAGTGTTTGCAGTGCACAATTGGAATATATTTTGTAATGTATGTAGTACTAAAATTCATAGCATTTCCCATTCCAAAAAAGGGCACCTCACAAACATTAACACTGCTTTTATGAATTCCATACCAAAATGCATATAACAGAGACATATACATTGCATTTTGTAATCCAACAGATGGTGCATCACAAACATTTGTAGGAATAAAATGCATTGCCTTTGTCCTTTCAACAGATGGAACATCACAAACATTAATTCTTCTTTCACAAATCCCATGCAAAATCGCATATAACAGAGAAGTGTGCATTGCATTTGTCATTCCAGCAGCTGGAACATCACAAACATTGCATCTGTCATTCTAACAGATAGCACAGCAGAAACATTTGTAGTAATAAAATGCATTGCATTTGTCATTTCAACAGCTGAAAACATTGCAATCATTAACATGGGTTTTACGAATCCTGTACTAAATGGCATATAACATAGACATATGCATTGTAGTTGCCATTTCAACCTTTGGGACATCACAAACATTTGTAGTAGTAAAATGCATTACATTTGTCATTCCAACAGATGGTGCATCACAAACATTTGTAATAATGAAATGCATTGTATTTGTCATTTCAGCAGATGACACATCATAAACATTAATGCTGCTTTTAAAAATCCCATATCAAATGGCATATAACAGAGACATGTGCATTGCAATTGTCATTCCACCAGATGGTGCATTACAAACATTTGTAGCAATAAAATGCATTGCACTTGTCATGCCAACAGAGGGCTCATCACAGACATTTTAAGGAATAAAATTCATTGCATTTTTCATCCCAACAGAAGGCACATCACATACATTTTGAAGTAATAAAATGCATTGCATTAGTCATTTCAGCTCAAACATCAGCATTGCTTTTACAACTCCCATACCAAATAACATATCACAGAGACGCGCAAACCAGCTGTACATGCAGATTCACAGAGAATTGTCTTTTTTATTAAGGTGGATGGCAGAGTAGTGTAGTGGATAAGGTGTTGGATTTCAAACGCTGCGGTTGTGGGTTCAAAACCCACTACTGACACTGTGTGACCATGAGCAGGTCACTTGACTAGTATGTGCTTCATTGGGGAAAAAAAAAACAAAAGAAATGTAACCAATTGTATCTCAAATGCTGTAAGTCACCTTGGATAAAGGAGTCGGTGAAAGAATAAGTAATAATAATAAAAGGATTAGAGAAATGAAATGGTCATGTCAGTTCAAAGCTCTCTGTATTTTACACCACCACCCTTTTTTCTTGTCATTTTGCACATTGAACTGGTCCAACAACCTCTTGCGTATCTGAAAAATGGGAAATAATTGCAGTAATTCGTACCTTACTTGTTTTAAATTTCTAAATTGGACCGTTTTGCAAAATAAATGCCAAAACATGAAATAAGGCCGTGCCATTCCTCAGCGGTTAGCTCTGCCACTTCATAACCTTTAGGGTTTCGTGCTCTCAAATCCTAGCCCAGTCTCTGTCTGCAGTTTGCACATCCTGCCCGTGGCTTTTTCTTTTTCCTTTTTTAGGTGGTCCGCTTTTTCAACTTTAAATGAACCTGCTGTGAGTGAGTGTGGGCGTGCGCGTCCAGTGACGGACTGGTGACCCGTCCTGTGGTGGTTTACGCTTTGAACCAGTGGTTCCCAAACTCGCTCCTGGGGACCCCCTGCGACTGCAGTTTTGTATGCCAACCAGATTTACAATAATAATTTATAATGATTGATTTCATTCAGCTAGCTGGTCTTTTTTTTTTTTTTTACATTATAATAAATTTAGAAATATTTCTATTCTTTGTTCTAGCTTTAAATGCTTAACTTTTTTTTCCTTATTCTGTGTAGTTTGCTCGCATTGTTTTACCCTAAAAGTGATAATTAAAAACCAACACAGCAGACACCTGCGGGTGAACAACACTAAAGGATTAGAAGTCAGCAACTGCTTCAGTGTTAGACCCTCAAATTAGTCAATAATGGAAAGGCCAAATGAAAATCGGTATGGACAAAAATAAAAAAATATACTGTATGCTTAATCCACATATAACTGCTTCATTTTTTTCATTAACATGTATTAACACACTTACTCTTGTAATTTCTTCATTGACCCCCAAAACAACAGCTCGCTTAATTAAGCTATGAGTCCAATTAAAAAAAAAGAAGATGGTTGGAACAAAAACCTGCAGCCCCATGCAGGGGGGGTCCCCGGGATCGAGTGCTTTGAACCCAAGACTGCTGGGATATTCACTGACAAGCGCACAGTGCTAAAGCTGTATGAAGTGACTTTGAAAATAAAATGTAATTTAATACACGATCATCATCAAGTCGCTCATTCTGTTTTGTTTGTGTCCCTATATTTCTTGAAGGAAAAAAAAAAAGCGGCATCCATTAGGAGTTTTTCTTTTCTGCTTCTTCCTGGAGAATCAGTTACAAATCCTTCCTTCCCCTTGCAGACCACGGCCTCATTTGGAAGATGTTTTCCAATTACGTCTAATCACATACTGCAGTACCAATCAGGGATGGCCGGCCCGCCCGCCCGGCTGATCGCATTCGCAATTGTTTCACTTTTTCCACGCTCTATCGCAGCATTGCTAAATGCAGTCCAAAGACCACCTGGGTTTACCGCGTCGAGCTGAGCGTGCTGCCATAAATGTGTTCCGGTCTGTTCCCCAAGGAGACCCAGGTGGGCTAGCGAGTGCTTCGCCAATGGTGCGCAGGCTCTGTAGCTTTGAGCGGTGCGTGGTGTAACCCTCAGCCGGTAGCTTCGCCACCGTAAAGTTTTCCTGTGCCCTTTCTTGCGTTTTTTTAAACATCTGATTTTGAACATTTAAACTCTCACCATCCGCAAACCAGCTCATCTCAATTTATTACATTTTATTTCTTCATTTTTACAAACCGTTTATACAATATATGGAGTCAGAGGGAGCCAGAGTTTGGGGACAGCATAGCTTTTAGATACATAAACTCGGTGGATGGAGTGAGTGGGCTCCTCTCGTTTATCAAATTTCTTTAACCTTCTTATGTTCAGAGTCTGTCCTGGACAGAACGGAGTGAATGGCAGCCAGCCAGTCCTGGATGGTAGGGCACGCTCCCCGATGCCCGCCCAGTCAGTCGACCACTGCCAATTAGTGCAGCCAGCCGACAATCCCTCAGGATGTGTAGAAAGTAGAATATCCAAAGGGGGGTTCAGGGTGGACAATGCCGGGCCTGGGGTCTGAACTCAGGACTTGGGAGAAGGCAGGCAAGCACCGCCAATCGTCGCCGTGCCTTTGTGCTGCTTTGCTTTTACTCGCATTTGCTTTTGGTTTTCCCGTCATCCTGAAATTGGATTAACTGAGTTCGCGAAACGGTTAGCTGAATGGACGCGATTTTGTCTTGTTATACTATAATCCTGAATTAAACAAGGCAGGGGTATCAAATCATTTAAAAGTCACTCTTATGTCTGCTAGCCCTCCATTTGTTAAGAGGACCCAACTTTGCTTACACTTTACCCGTAGACGTTGATCTCTGTGTCATTTTGTATTTGATTAAGTTTGTCAGTCGCAGATAAATGGCTTCCGGTTATGTCTTTTACTGTTTCCATATTTGTATCAGTTACTCGGTCCTGAACCTTTACCCGGCGAAGAACACGACGTACAAACTAATAAAAAATAATAAACTGCACCAGTTTTTTTAGAAGTATCAAATGCGCATATTTCTTATAATGATAACTATTAATTAAAAATGAAATCCATAAAATATCCTGACAGTAGCCAGTTTCCTTTCCATATGCTCATAAATGCATGAATCAAAAATGTCTCGCTAAAATGTAATTTGAATTAGACATTAATAACCTTATATATAACCTTGTTTTTTAATACGACGTTATGCACATATTGTGCCTTAATTTCATTAATTATATATTACTGTTTCCTAATAGCGTCATCATTAGTTATCAATTATAGACTTTAGTAATAGCAAAATTCTTCATTATTTTCCTAATTATAAATTATTTCCTAACAGCATCATCTTTGTTTTTTTTTGCTAATTATGAATGCTGTTTACTAATTGCATAATTCTTATTTACCTAATTATAGATTACTGTTACCTAATAGCATAATCATATTTTTTATGCTAATTATATATTACTGTTTCCTAGTTGTAAAATTCTATTTACTAATAGCATATATATACTGTATGTATATATATTATACTATATGTATATATATATATAATATATACTGTATGTATTCATATAATATACTGTATGTATGTATGTATATAATATATACTGTATGTACGTATATGTGTATAT